>NC_056725.1:1553417917-1553587917 GCF_019279795.1 Protopterus annectens | reverse complement strand
CACTGAGCAGAGTGGAGGAGAGGTGTTGACTACAACTCTGAGCTGAGATATAGAAGTATCCTGTTTTTTTGGATTATTTATACTGATTGTTTCTAGCAATTTATATATAGCACTTCTTATTGCCTGCTGCATAGCTTTTTAGTGTATTTTACTGCTATTAACTAATCTGCATGGGTAACTAATTTGTTTGCAGTTAAAAGCATTCTGCAGAGTCTCATTGCTCCTTTATCTGTTTAAAAACTCTCATTTTGTGGCTTTCTGTGGTGCTTACTGTAGGCTAACAGCTTTTGTCCCCCACCCTTCCTCCCTGTTTGTGTCTTGCTGTCATACTTGGTGGCTTAGCAGTTGCCCGCCCCTACTGTATATCTGATCTGGGACACTCCTCCCAGTCTAGTGTCATTAGCTCATTCTACCTAATACAGAGAAAACATTTGATAAGGCCTGCTGTTTCTTCTTTTTCCCTTTCAAAAAATAAATAAATAAAAAATTTGCCTGAATCTCCTTGTGTTCTGACTGTGCTTCTCAAACATTTTGGAAATATAGAGTATATTTTACAGCAGTTCTTGTAACTGTAATTGCCTTAATATTGCTACAACTCAAGTGCTCTATGTTGCACTGCATCTGAATTGCTTGTGTGTTTTAGCTGCTTTTATGTATATATAGACTTCTCTATATATGTAGACCAGCTACTTATTCTGCTGTATTACTGCCTCTTAAATCGTTTTTCAGTTGTGCACTTGCCTTGCTTCATTTAAAAAGTTTAAAATTGCTAATTTTGTACAGTTTTAACTGCATTTACTGTTTAGGACTACACACTCAAGTGTGATAGCCTTTTCTGTGCTTATTTACTGTATTACTGCATTGCTTTGCCTGTTTTAACAAAAAAAAATACTATCTTGTTTGCTTGTTTCCCACATTTCCTAGCCAGTCCAGATCCCAGGTTTTGCTTGTCTCAGGACTTTATTTTCTGTGTTCAGAGCTATCCAGACCTTGCTGTGGTAGAGGGAAGTCCTACTGCTTACCAGTGGGACTGGTGAGCATTGTACTGCCTATCTAACGATAGAGGAGTGGTTTCCAGCTCTGAAATTGTAATTTTATTAGCCTTTTTGGGCTGATTTCTATCCCTTTCAACATTCTGGCTTAAAAACGCATGTGCTTGCACATTTTTCGCATCATGCAGCACTACAAGGCTACAGTTAAACTATTCAAGATGCCAGAAAGTCTGCTCTTCAAATTTTCCCTAGCTGGTTTCTCAGCAGTAGCACTAAAATCTGAACCCCTGTGACTAGCACTTGCTCTAGAACCTGCTGGAAAGCACTAGGAAGCCTGAAACTGATACAAGCACTCAGCTATCCTTGTCAATAACGAGAAATTAATCATAGGCACTAAACAACCTATAACTGCAAAGTACTTTGCAAAAGTAAGGGAAAACAGCTCTTAAACTTTACAGAAAAGCACCTAAACAGGCATGTCCAAGGGGCAGCTTTCGGTGATTTCTCCTGTCCACCTGGTGAATCTGGGCATAATGGGGCAATGCGGCAACTGCCTCATGTGCACAGACAATCCTCTCCTCCTACCACCCAACACTACAACCTGCGAGAGATGCACTTACATAGCCAAACTGGAAGCAAAGCTCTCTCCGGACAAGATTGTGCTAGACAGTCAAGAGGAGAAGGTTAACACCTTCATTACACCTCAAGCAACTCATAGCCCTTCAAAACCCACACCATCAACACCCACACATAGCAACACTAAACCCACATATGCGGAGGCCCTTAACATTAACCTGCCCAAGCAACAAGGACCTCTGCAGCTGAAACGCAAACACCTGTCGCAACCAAAGTGACACATAGCTCACAACACCAGTGTGCCACCCAACAACAGCCCCCAAGGCAAGACAATGTACCCAACACTTTAGTCTTAGGTGACTCTATAGTCAGGCATACTGATGTCCCACTCACCAGAGTGAACAAGGAGAAAATTACAGTCAGCTGCCTGTCGGGTTCCAGGATCCACCACATAACACATGCACTCAAGTCACTCCACAACAAGTACAAATATGACTCTGTCATTGTCCATGCTGGAGTGAATGACTTGAGACGTACCTCCCTGGACTACATGAAAAGAGACATGGAAGAGCTCTTGCATCATGTGACCCAGGCAGGTATGACCCTTGCCCTGAGTAGCATCCTGCCTTCACCCAGAATGATACCGCAGTATAAAGACAAAATGACTGATTTCAACAATTGGCTAAGCTTCTGGTGTCATTCAAAGTGGATCCAGTATTTGTCTGCCTGGGAAAACATGATCGACAAACCACGATTCTTTGTCAGAGATGGTCTGCACCTGTCACCCCTGGGATTCAGGTTACTGGCTAAAGCTCTTGCCACCCCTATAGTGCCTTTTTTAGGCAAGGTTCAAAGGATAAAACCACCACCGTAACAGATACAAGCATGCAAAATCTGAAGGTAATGCTACTCAATGCTAGAAGTCTAAACCTCAAAATGCATTCTCTCAAGGCACTCCTAAAAATGGAGAACATCGATATCTGTGCAGTAACTGAGACCTGGTTCAAGGCTCCAGAGAGCACCTCTGCAATATCAGGCTACAATTCTTACCAAACTTTTCGGCCACAAAACCAAGACCGAAACACTAAAGGTGGAGGAGTGTCCATATTCACCAAGGATATTCACATCTCCAGACTAGTTGCCCAACACAATGCATCTGAAATTCTCCAGGTGCAACTAACACTAGGTAAGACTGTAATCCAAACTGTAGCTTGCTACAGATCCCCCACCATGCCCCAAGATTCTCACTACACCTTTCTAAACATACTGGAAAATATTAAGATACAACCAAACATCCTAATACTGAGTGATTTCAACTACCCTGCCATTAACTGGGAAAACTACTCGGGTACCAACTCCTTTTCCCAACGGTTCTTGGAATTCATAAATTCCAACGCCCTGGATCAAATAACCCATTGTCCCACCAGGGGCTCCAATATCCTAGACCTGGTCATTACCAACATAGGAGATAGATGCTCCACACCAGTGGTCACCCCCTCATTGGTCAGGTCTGACCAGAAGCAAATCATCCTTGACATCCACATCCCACCCCCACCCCCAGTAAGGAAACCTCCTTAAAAAACTTCTCCAAAGCCAAATTCATGCTACTGAAGTCAGAAGTGACAAACTTCACGACACCCATGCAGACAGGATCTGGAAGTTCGATTGCAAAATCCTACACTAAGGCACTGTATGAGCACATCCACTCGTGCATGAATCGTGCCATCCCAAATAGAGCCAAGATGCTCTTCTCCACAAAAAGGATGCCAATCTGGTGGCCCCTGCTATAAAACTATACAACAGAAGGAAGAAACTGTTGCAGAAAAGAGGAAAATCCCAGGATGCAAAAAACTCCTTCACCAGGCTCAGTAAGAAGCTGAGATCCCTCATAAAATCCTCAAAAGCTAGTTACGATAATAAAATTGTCAAAGATTCCAAAGACAACCACAAGGCATTCTATAGTTATGTCAAGAATCTAAATACAATGCTCAGATCTGCTCTGAGCTACAACAGAATGGCATTAAATATACTGATCCCAAGGATATTGCCACTATCCTGGCAGATCGATTTAGTGCCAACTTCACCCCCCTAAAGGGCCGATCTCAATACCAAAAGATTGCCAAATTCTGGTAATCACGGCCACACAGGTAGAAACCGCACTCTCCAAAGCTAAGAATACAGCATCCATGGGACCAGATGACATCCCAGGCGGTATACTACATGAACTACAAAATGAACTGGCACCTCACCTAAGTGTCATGTTTAATCATAGCCTCACCTCAGGCTTCGTGCGCACTGAGTGGTGCACAGCTACAGTTATCCTGCTCCACAAGGGAGGATCAGCTTGGATCCTGTGAACTACCGTCCCATCAGTCTGACAAGCCTGGTCTGCAAGGGCATGGAACGCATGATCATGAAACTTATAAACAAAGACAGTGGCAACCTTCAAACACTGGACCCCACCCAGTTTGGGTTTGTGAAGTGCCAATCTTGTCTCCTGAATCTGACTGACTTCTTCGAATAAGTCTCCAGAGCTGTGGATGAGGGCAAGGTAGTCCCACACAGCCTATAAGGACCTTGCCAAGGCCTTCGACACCATCCCCCACTCTGGAATCATAGATAAACTTACTAAGCTGGACATAAATCCCTACTTCACTCGATGGGTTGCCAATTGGCTTACTGACAGAACCCAGACTGTAAAAGTAGCTGACTCCAAATCCAGCTCCAGACAAGTGGAGTACCTCAGGGTTCAGTCCTGGAACCACTCTTGTTTGGCATCTACTTTTCTGAAGTACAGGCCAACACTAAGGGACTCTGGCTAACAAAGTTCACAGATGACTGCAAACTGGGGGCCATTATTGAATCCCCAAATTATGTGGATATTCTACAAGAGGGCCTTACAGAAACAGATGCCTGGTGCCAGAGCCATGGGCTCAAGCTTAATGCCAAGAAATGTATAGTTATCCCCTTTGGGGAAAAAACGTGTACCCATGAATTACCACATAGGTAGCAGGACAGTAAACATCGAAAGTGTGATGAGAGACTTAGGGACACAGGTGGACAGTGGTCTCACCTTCGATAACCACATCGCCACAACAGTCAGGAAATCCTTCTATGTGGCACACCTCATCACCAAGAGCTTTTCATCCAGAAAAAGGAGGTCATTGTCCCACCGTACTCATCCCTCATTAGACCCATTATAGAGTATAATGCCCAGTTTGGTATGTACCTCACAAGACATCTGCAACAGCTGGAAAGTCCACAGAAATACCTCACTAAAAGAATCACAGGTCTAAAGCAGATGCCATATGCTGACCGTCTAAAAAAAACTCCAGCTATACCCTGTGGCATATCGTCTACTCAGAGGCGATCTCTGCTTAATATGCAAGGCCATGTCAAACCCTGAGCTGTTGGACATGCTCCACTTAAAGAAATCCCAATCCCTCAGAGCCACACGCACCAGGGATCTAAACCTTCTCATCACAATGAACAAAACATTCTGGAGGGATAGGTTCCTGACCCAGAGACTCCCCATACTCTGGAATAGACTGCCCATACATGTCAAGCAGAGCGCCTCATTGGCTCTCTTCAAAAGGAACCTTGATGACTGAATGGGAGATAGGAAATTCACCCCGGGAATCATGTCAGTCGCCCTGCTGGACAGGGGTCCAGAGAAGTAAATATTGTGGAAAGAAATATCCAGGGAATTGTTATGGCTAGGTTTGCATAGGCCCTAGGGCCGATAGCCTAGTACCAACCTATGAACCAATGATTCTCTTTTTTATGGCAGCTTCCTTTCAAATTATACCCCCCAAATTCTTTAATAACATTTCTTCCTTAAGTAAATTTATATGGACACCTAAATCGATATGTACTTCATATAAAAAATTAACCTAACCTAAACTTAATGGAGGGGTTTAGTCTGCCTGATTTCTATCCTTACTAAATTAACTCAGGGTAGACTATTACAAATCACTAAATTCAATCCTGTCAAAAATTAAGGATGTCCAGCATGGATAAGAATATGGGCAACTCTAAAATCCTACCCATGTACTCATTTAGCTATAAGCTTTTTAGGTCCCAAAACCTATACAAAATTAACAGGATGCCCCCCCCCCACATTGGGGAGGGGGCTTTGCCCCCTGCAAAGAATATTAAACTTTCTTTTATATGGCCTGTGGTTGTGCCTCAGGGCATAGGCATTAGAGATATATCATATGTACGTGTATGTATATACATATACATACATATATAGGCACACACACAGATGTATATATGTATGCAGATATCCCCACAAACGTTTTATATATTACAGATATACATACACACGTTTACTATGTATATAATGAATATTCACCAATTCACCAATGAAACCAACACTTTCACCAACTAAGTCATCTAAAAATTTAATTGTACATGTAAGCCAACAGTTCTCATTTGTTACTACCAAAAGTAAAATAAAAAAAATGTTATGGGGGGGGGGGGGGTCACACCATCACACCACTGGTAATTAAATATACTAACTGCAGGGTCACACAACCTTGTAAAAAGTGGAAGAAGCCCTGAATTATGTAGAAGTTGATCTGCTGAAGTTCAACAGTTACATTATGCAACCAACTATACAACTGACGAATATCACTAACATTTCAGCACACAAAATTTATACAGTGCATATCTTATAACACCCATCAACTAGCAACAAAAGTTTTCAATCATGAAATTTGTATGGTAGTTGCATTAACAATGCATTATCTATACAGGCCAATATCAATATTAAATCATAAGCATTTTCCGGGAATTATAGTGCAAAGTGTGGTAAAATTACATCCAAAGTTGGATGATCTGTACCAGTGTGGTATGATAGAAGGGATGTCAACTTTAAGAATATAAAACAAAATAATTATGAATCAAGAGGAAGCTGAAAATAAAGATAAACAGTTACTCTTGATTAAGTCTGGATGCTGAAAATGTATTTGTCACAGCTGGCGGATGACATGTTTGGGAAGAATTTTAAGAATTTGGGTTCTCAAAGACCTTGATCATGCTGTTTCAGGAAATGTACTATTAACAACCAGGGTGTAGACTGGAGAGGCATTATCCCAGAATTTAACCTAAGAGGCATCAAGCAAGACGTCCACTCTTCCCTTTACTGTTTAGGACCCTTGGGTAACAGATGAGGGATTCCATGACAAACTGTTATTGCAAACAAGTGAAAAACACTCTCTGAGTACAGTTCTGTTATTCTGGTTCTAAGTGCAATGATTATCCCAAGAAAGTAGTTCTCTAAATAGTCCCACTGTGAGATATTAGTCCTTAAAAGGACTGTGGGAGCATGGCTCGAAAGCCCTTTGGATTAGCCCTGATGAGGGCTTTTGTGATCCGAGGGTTGTGTCTCGGGTTTGGCCGATAATGAGAGAGCTCAAGTGTGGGCTCTAGGTATTGGAGAGCCCTGATAAGGACCGTTTTATCCCTGGTAAGAACTGTTGTTCTAATCCCAGTAGTTGTGGTCTTAACAGAGACCATTGAGGCTGTTCAGAGCAGTAGATGGTCTTCGGAAAGGCTGTTTTTAGCCAAAGTTAGCTGGGTTACAGAAAGGGTCCTTGGAGTCCTTAAAAAGACTGTTGTGCTGGTATTCTAAGGAGAGTTACCAAAAGAAAATGCTCAGCCTTTGTTGAAAGCTCAGAATTCAAGTTTATTTAGTCCTTAGTAGTTGCATGTGAAGAACTCCCATCACTGTCAAGACCACAGCAGCTCTTATCAGGGCTAAAACAGTCCTTATCAGGGCTCTCCAATACCTCAAGCCCACATATGAGCTCTCCCAGGATCGGCCAAACCAGACACACACCCCTCTGATCACAAAAGTCCTTATCAGGGCTAACCCAAAGGGCTTTCCAGCCATGCTCCCACAGTCCTTTTATGAACTAATGCCTCACGGTGGGACTATTTAGAGAACTACCATATTGGGATAACCATTGCGCTCAGAACCAGATTAACGGAACTATACCCAGTGTGTTTTTTTCACTTGTTTGTCACTGTACCTAACCATGGGTTAGGCTACACTCTCACCAGGAGGTAACCCTGTTCTTGTGTAAAATGTTATTGCAAGGAAGACCTAGGAGGAAAAACAGCACTTTTTGCTAATGCTGTGATCTTGTGCATTACAGATCTAGACAAAGGATTGGTATACTTAATTAAAATCTTCAACAGTTTAAGAAATTTCAAGCTAAACAAGAGCAAAACTATAAAATATAGCAGTTAACCATATACTTCTATTTGAATTAGTAAACCACATCCCTTCCAATAAAATCACTATAAGCAAAAAATACCTTGGGTTAAGGATCTTGGAAAGACTGCAAGACACAGTTAAGAGAACCCTGTGGGGGGGGGATATGAATTACGTGAAAAACTAAGGGGATGGAAAACAAATTTAGATTTAGGCCATAACTTTTTGGCCATAAAAATACTTGTAGTCCCTTAGATCTTATACATATAAGACAAGCATATTTTACCATCCACAGAGTAGGATATTAGAAATAGAGCAGGATATGAGAAAGACTACAAAAGAGGTTACAGTAATTTACTTGAGAGGAGGAAATGTCTCCAGGGTGCGTTGGGAGAAGTTACCTTCCCAGTGAAGCAGGGAGGCTTAGGAATGCTAAATTTACACGGGTACTACAAAGCACCACAATTAAGACTAGTTTACTTGCCACAATCACGAACGTATGATGCAAAGGAAAACCTCTTGAGAGTGACTCAAGAAGTTTATATATCAGATGTACAGAGATTAGGTATTTGGGTACAAACCCAAGGTGACAAAGAAAGGATAGCATTTATATACATATTAAAAAATAAATCACTTAAAAAGAGGTGAATGAAGGTGCTGGGGACAGAAATATGTCCAACAGGAATAGTACAACCTAAAACACAAGGATGGAGCATGATGAAAACATGGGGTAGACAAGTAAAAAAGTGTCAAGATCCTTGGAAGAGGTGAGAGAAAAAAACAATAACTATCTGGCAGCAAGAACAAAGGAAAAGTTTGGGTTTCGAGAAAGTGAATTGATCTTTTTTTTCAGTGTCTAGTAACCAAATGGAGAGAGTTGTGGAGAAAAGTTACGACTAGCGTCAATAAAACCTAAGTTAATCTAATTACTGAAGATAGATAGTATGAACCTCATCATAAGGGGTTATACTCAATTATGTAGTGCCTTGTAAAATCTATCAAAATCAAGGAAAGACGTTAAAAGAAAGCGGAATCTAATCAGGCAATTTAGTAAGGAACAATGGCAAGAGATATGTCATGTCCCCAAATATACTACTAACTCAATGAGAATTAGAAAATTCCTGTGCAAATACTTACACATTTTTGATACATCCCACAAATAAGACGTTCCCAAAACTGGACAACAGATGTTGGAGATGTAAAATGTGACTGGGATCATATTTTTCAGTCCTGTTCACTATAAGAAATGTTTAAAGTAGAGTTGTGGTAAAAATATAAATAAAAGAATAAATAGTTCATTATTCCTAAGGGAGTTCATGATTTAAGATATTATTAGTTGTTGCGTAAGAAGAAAAAAAGACATGCACCTATGTATTCTAAATTAATTTAATATCAGCCATGTTCGATTCATAGACGGTGCTTTGTTTGATAAGAAAACTAATTCCTTTTATAGTTAGATATGATAATTGTATTTGAGGCAGGAAATACAATGCATTACATAGTGGGAGAATCCAAAAATTCTCTAGTCAGAGGCAATAGCTATGAAAACCAGAGTATTCAATGAGAGATACTGAAGAGGACAGTATCTGTTTCAAAGGGAGCCAAGGTCAATTTTCCTAGCATGTAGTTGAGATCCCTGTGCAGAGTAATCTTTCTCTCTCTCTCCATAGGAGCCCAAGGTGAAAAACCTCTTGAGATACCCTTTTGGCCAAAGAAGGGGGTCCACTGTGAGACAGGCTGAAACAGAAGAAACATTTACTTTTATACAGGTGTAAGTTAAACCTAACTTCTAAAGGTCTGACAAATATTCCAGGACCATAGCCACTGCAGCTTTCTTTGGGTCAGCGTCCCTGGATTGGCACCAGAAGGACAATCTTTTCCATTTTGCTTGGTATGAATTTTTTCTGTTAGGTTTCCCAGTCTCCTTCATAATATTTAAAACATTCCTAGAATACGGGCACCTACCTGGAATCAAACTAAAATCATCCAAGCTGTCAGCCTTAGAGTGGTTCGAATTTAGCAGGGATGCCCTTGTTTTGTGTCAAGAGGTCCCTACAAATAAGTCACAACTTTCTTGCCAGACTATTCAGGAAAGAACTGGCACTGCCTTGCCTGAAAGGGTACCTATTAGAATGACTCTGGCCTTTCCTCCTTTATTTTGAGTAATACCCCAGAGATCAAGAAACTTCAGAGTAAGCATAAAAAGACAGAGCTGTTCAATTAATGGAGAAGTCATCTGTTTTCTGTGATTGTCATGCCACAAAACCTTCTTCATTGCTTGTCCACATAGAAGGCAAACCGGTCTAATTCCTGTACATCCCATAAACTGGCCAGATTCAGAAATATGTCCTTGTTATGCATCCATTCATAGGGGTCCTGTCTGGAATCTACTCAGCTTACCTGCTAACACATACTGCGGACAGGAGACATAGGCTGCAGTTAGAGGCATACTCTCCTTCAATACCACATTCCAGGCTTGCATGCCCAGCTAGCAAAGCAGGTATGAAAGTGTTTCTCCTTGTTTCTTTATATGAAACAAGACATTGTTCATGTTCTGCTTTAGGGTAGGAGTGAAGGCTTCATGTTTACCAGGAAAGTTTGACTGGATTCATCCCCCTTTTCACCAGAGGCCCATGAAGAAAAGGTACTCAAGACTTAATTCTCAAGATTACACCCAGAATGGCAGGGTACAAACAGTCTACAGGTGTGTTTAGAGAGTACATGATCTTTTAAAGAGTTTGCATAAACTTGCAGAGTACATGAATATTTAAGCAGTGTGACAAGATTAAGACAGAGAAATGATTATGTAAGGTAGACAGAAAGCAAATCTGAAATCTTTGGTAATACAAATGCAACGGTAAGCACCTTTTAAGTCTAATGTTACCACAACACTAAGTAAAAGAATGAAAGATAATAGGATTTAAAGTAATAACATTTTCAACCTTGGAATCTTGACAAATACAATATCAACAGATGAGCTATTTTCCTAGATATATATGTGTATATCCATATATATATATATATATATATATATATATATATATATATATATATATATATATATATATATATATATATATATATATATATATATATATATATATATATATCCATATATATATATATATATATATATATATAAAATCACAAAGCCCAGAAGACTTAGAATTTTTGCTGGGAATTCCTCCACAGGACGTACACACAGGTACACCGAAGATGTTGGACATGTATTTCAAATGACATAGGGCACTGGCAGTATATCTTCAAGATGAATCCTAAACCGACAGTTTAAGCTAGATCTTCAAAACGCACTAAAAATTAAAATAGATGACTTCTGTACATTAACTAAGGAACTAAATTAGTTTAGTTGGGAAAGAAAAAAAAAACAACCTTTAGAAACTTATGAATAAGCTGAGGGTTGAAAAAGCAAAAACCATTAACCAGAATAACACCTTCAGCTGACTGCACCACGGTGCCAATAAAGGATACCCATAATTATATTTAAATAGCAGTTCACAAAACACTTTGCAGATAATGTTCCAAAACTCAGTTTATTCACACAACAGTTAGAAACCCAGTTTATTCACACAACGGGTATCCTTTACTGGCACCGTGGTAGTCGGCTGAAGGTGTTATTCTGGTTAAAGAAAAAAAAACAGCCTAAATATCTTAAGGCTTTGAAAAGAAAGATTAAGTAGGGGCAAAGAAAACAATGACTTGAAAGTGGAAGTCTAAGCATTCACAGTACACAGGATGTAGTAAAAACCACATAGAGCCTAAAAGATGCAAACAAGAACACCAGGGTTAAATGAAAGTAACCTGCACTCCAATAAATGGCTGTTACAGAATTGGTGCATACAGATACTAAGTGCTTAGGAATAAATATATTAATGGTGTAGTGTGGGCAGATACAATTATGAGGTCTAGACATATGTAGAAGTAGAATAAACAAAGTTAACTTCAAACTTTCTGCTTAGTTTTACTGTTACAATATTTCCTAGTAAGTGTCTTAATGTGTAATGGGATAAAAAAATGTAATCACCTGTACTGAATTGATACCAACTTGAGACATTAAAAAGGGGGCAAATGCACCACGCATATGGATTGCGCAGCCTATATGTTCTCATGTTGACAAATGAAACATCTGCTTTGAAAAAAAAAAAAAAAAGCAGAAAGTTTCTCCATCTGAGGGCAAAGATGGAAAACTTAAGTCAAAAACTGCTTACTTGGTCTACATTGGGCCAAAATCCTACCTTCAAAAAGCATAATCTACCAAGATGGAAAACGCATGCAGTTTGACAATAGAATAAATGACATACAAACTCAAACTACCACCTGAGACAATCATTCAGACTTGCAAAACAATTCAAGAAAGAGGAGGCAAAAATTTCAAAGTTGCAGTTAGTATTAGGTTTCTATTTCCATTTAGGCAAACATTTCCTCCAGAAAAAGAAGCTACAAAAAAAAAATTATGCCCAGAGATTTAAGCAATTTTCTCTTAGTGCTGAAATACTCAATTCTGGACCAGAAATTATCTCAGGAGCATCCAAATGTTAAAGGGCCCAAAATCAAAATGTACAGTTGTGTACACTTACCATAAATGTAGATGTTCAAGTGTATTCACTGTTGCAGTCCTTACAAAATGGGTTATCCCGGCTCGGCTCCCACCGCCACAGTCAGCCACAAAGTCCTTGGTATATGGCGTTGGCTTAGGCCTGCTGATCGGCCAGGCAAGAAGAAACAAGGCAGCTGTAGCTGATTTCATTTTTTTCAGTTTCTTGCCTTAACTGTCCCCAGAGCCCAAAAAAAGGTTAGGAACCAAAAAAAAATCCAGTCTGGAAGGGAAAAGGAGGTAGGATCGCAAGGACTGCAACTGTGAATACACTCCCACATGGTAAGTACACACTGGTACAATTGTGTTATGTTCTGTGTTAGTCGTTGCAAAAAAAATAAAATGGGTTGATTCCCAAAGCCCAGGAAAAAAAAACAAAAGGGAGGAGAAACACCCACTGTTTAAGGGTTGGTAATGATGCCCTGCAACACTGCAGTGGCAAAACCAGCTCTGGACTTGGAAAACAAGGGTAAATTGTAATGTTTAGTGAAAGTGTGGACTGAAGTCCATGTAGCTGCTTCCAGTATATGTCCCTAGTAGGTACACCTCTTAAAAAAGCTGCTGAGGTGGAGGTGGCCCTAGTAGAATGGGTCCTAATACTCCGAGGAGGAACCTAGCCATGCTGTAAGTAACAAAAGTGAATACAATCAGCTACCCACTTAGAAATGGTCTCTTTAGAAATAGCTTTGCCCTGACATAGTCAATTCTGACACAGATAATGAAGGTAGGTGGTGTTACTTTGTTACGACTTGCTCTTATCTTGATAAACCCGTTTTAATTATTAATATATACTCCCCATGTTCAGGCCAACAAAATGTTATTATGCAGATCTATAACCTACTTTCACTATTTCCTAATCACTACTACATTGTTGGGGGTGACTGGATTCCTTACAGGATCCAAAAAATGATAGGACAAATATTAAGGCTAAATACAATTATTCCGCAACCCTGTCCTTATCTGAACTGAAAGATGACTTAATTAAGTGGGGTGTGCATATAAAAAATGTGTGCTTATGTTTGTTACTGTTTGATACTCTTTAAAGGTGGTTACACAGAAGCGCTAGAGACAAGAATAAAAATTCTAAAACTTTCCTGCCTTGTTTTTTATCTTTGTACCACAGTCGGTGGTCTTGGGTCAGTGTTTTTTATCAGTGAAGAGTGGCAAGAAGGAGGTGGTTTTTGGTGCATTAGGGAATGGCGTCTGACCCTAATCGAGATGTTCCCATGTTTTCCGGGAAGAACCAGTTGTTTTTTCGAATGCCAATGGTTTGGCTGGAGCTCAGGGGGGCTCCCAAAGGACTATGGAACAATATCTAAACGGCTTTCTCAGATTTCGGGTATGGTGCCTGAAAATCGTTTATTGGATGTACCTGTGGGTCCATTATTTGATGCTTTTGTTAGGGAAAGAGCAAAGAGGATGCCTGACCCTTTTACTTCTGTGGGGCAGACTGTGAATGTTATACCTTTTGACATGAGAGAGCAATGTGAAAAGTATGAAAGATTGTTGGAAAAAGAATCTAAAACATATTTCAACATATTGGGTTTGCAAAGATATGTAGATTTGGACATTACTCCCAAGGGTCTGAGGTTTGTCAAGAGTCCCAGTACTCCTTTTGATTTGAATTGTCCGTTGGATAAACAGTTTAAAGAACGTTGGTTCCAGGCAGCACATAAATGTGTAACCGAATGGTTGCACATTTTATTGGAGAGGGACCAAATTAAACATAAAAAACAAACAAGAGTTGGCAGTTCTGTCTCAAACTATTAGTAACTCTTTGGGGGCTCAAGGTATCAAGAGCTTCTTCGACAGAACTAATAAAAATCTGATTCTGTTAGAAGCTGAGCTGGTAGAACAAAAAAAGTCCAAATTAAAAAGAGACATTCAGGAGTATGAGGCGGGACTTGCATTAACCTAATCAGCCAACCGGAAGACCGGTAACTGGAAATGTCATCATGTTAAGTTTAATAAAAGTGCTTCTGCTTCTTTTATTTCTTTGGGGGATGAGAGCCGTTATGAGACTGATGTGAGCGATGAGTTTCCAGTGCTGCCACAACCGGGAAGACCAGCGGAACATGTGCATACTTTTCGGAACCAAGAAGAACATTTTCAGTCACATCAACAGGATCGTCAGGGACAGAAATGGACAAGGAATACTGAACAAGACTTTGGCGACGTGGGGAAGGACAACAGGGGGGATTACAAACAAAGACAATTTAAAGGACATTATTTCAACAAAAAATTTAAATGGTTAGTCATGTAATACTACAGGTTTACTTGTTAATCTTTCATGCTGTAATTTGACACAAGAACAAGTTTCTGTTTTGAACTTGGGACTCAAGTTTGTGCCCACTGTTTTGCCAAGAGCGCATGTAGTTAGGCAAGAAATGTTTAGATTTCTTAGAAAACATTTTTGAAAGAATTATTTCGCTAGAATTGTGGAAGTTAATGATGAGGTTAGAAGTGATTCCATGAGTCATGAATCTGATGAAAGTTTTTTCTCTTGTTTGGATGCAACAGAGGCAATGGATGTTGTTGGTATAGGGGCTATTATGTCTTGTACTGTAGAAAATGTGATTGATGCGACATGTATTCCTACTTTGAATAAGTTTATACCTCCTTTTGACAATCCACGTGCTTCACAATTTGGGGCAATGATAGCATTTGGAGGTGAGAATATTTGTGAGTCCGTGTTGTTAAATAAACATATCAGGTATAATTTGACATTGAAGGAATGGAAGGCACTAAAGTCTTTGGAAAGAAGGAAGGATATAGTAGTAAAACCTTCTGATAAAGGGAATAAAACTGTAGTGATGAATGCAGCTCAGTATTTTAATATGTGTATGCAGCATCTGAATAATGCTGAGGTATATGAAAGGTGTAATATTGTGGATTATAAAAAAGCAGTGTTTGAATATGAACAAAAGCTTGATAATTATATTTGGAAAGGCCTCTTTTCTGAAAAAGATGTTAGGGATAAGTTGGTTAATTGTAATAGTGAAGTAGCTTTCTTTTTCTGTCTGCCGAAAATACATAAAAGTATGACAGAGCCTCCGGGCAGGCCCATTATTTCTGCTTGTAAATATTTTTTAAATAATATGGGCTTATTACTACATAGAATTTTATTGCCTTATGTTAAAGCTTCTCCTGTTTACATCCAAGATGGTTCAGATTTGTTGAAAAGAATCTCCCCTTTAAGATGGAATGAGAAAAAAAAATTTCTGGTACTTGATGTAAGAAGTTTGTACACCTCCATTAAAAATATAGATGGTCTAAGAGCCATCCATTATTTTTTGGGCAACAGCCCTTATGTAAGTTTTGTAATGGAAATGATTAATTTTTGTTTGAAAAATAACTTTTTTCATTTTAATAATGAATTGTTTAGACAACGGCAAGGCACGGCCTTGGGGGCAGCATTTGCCCCCATGTATGCCAATCTTTTTATGTCTTTTTTTGAAACTCAATTTTTATTTAAGTTAAATTTTATGAGACAATATGTTGATTTTTATTTTCGATACATAGATGATTTAATTTTTGTATGTGATGGAGGTCTAGAAGAAGTGGATCATTTAGTATCAGAGATGCATGATAATCCATTTGGTCTATCATTTGATGGACTAAAAAAGGGGAGTAAGGTGACATATTTACATTTGGTTCTGGAAGGAAATTTGGATGGTAATATTTTCTATACTATTCATAGGAAATTTATGGATGGGAATCCGTACCTCCATGCTTCTAGTTGCCATCCTCCCCATGTTTTGAAAGCTTTACCATATGGGGAGTTGCATCGTATTTCCAAGTTATGTAGTGATAAGGATGTGTTAGAGAGGGAGCTAGAACAGACTAGGAATATGTTTTTGAATAGGGGTTATAACCCTGATATTTTGAAAGAGGCTGAAACTAAAGTTTGGGAAAAGGTACATAAAGTTACCAGAAGGAGAAGCAGTAGATCAGGTTATGGGATATTGCATGGTCTATGGACTTTTGATAGTGAGCAAGTTAATCAAGATAAAGTAGATACAATATATTATGTGTCAGTATATAACATCAAAAGTGATGAAATGAGGACTTTAGTGGAATATTATTGGAATTATTTAATAGAAGACAGGTTTTTGGCAGGAATTTTACCACACAAGCCCCTTTTTCATATAGAAGGGGAAGGAATTTGAAGGATATGGTGGTACACGGTAAATTTAGTCTACCAGTAGTGGATATACCTAATTTTTTGGTTACAAAAGGGACTTTAAGCTGCAATAAATGTAATGTTTGTAGGCATGTGGAAAAAACTTTTGATAATATAAATGGACTCAAATTTGAACCCAGAGAGGTATATCCTTGTAGTAAAGGAGTTGTTTACGCATTGAGATGCCCCTGTGCCCTATTTTATATAGGGGAGACAAAGAGAGAATTTTGTGTCAGATTCATGGAGCACTTGAGAGAGGTTAGGAATAGAAGGGAAGATAAAATAATTTCTTTACCTTTTAAAATGTTTCATGATAGCGATGTTTCAAAATTAAAGGGTACAGTTTTAGAAACAGTGGATTGTTTTTGTGGAGATGAAAATTTGTTAAAACAAAAGTTGAGGTACAAAGAAAGTATTTACATTTTAAAGTATAAGACTCTTGTACCTAATGGTCTTAATAATGACGTAAATTGGAAATGTTTGCTTTAAATTTTAATTATTTTATTGATTAATTGATGTTAAGTGGGGTGTGCATATAAAAATGTGTGCTCATGTTTGTTACTGTTTGATACTCTTTAAAGGTGGTTAAACCGAAGCGCTAGAGAAAAGAATAAAAGTTCTAAAACTTTCCTGCCTTGTTTTTTATCTTTGTACCACAGTCGGTGGTCTTGGGTCAGTGTTGTTTTTTTATCAGTGAAGAGTGGCAAGGAGGAGGTTGTTTTTGGTGAATGATGACTTCAACCTATTTGATCCTTATTTCTTCCTTAATGGCACCCATAAAACTAACAAATTCACTTTTTTCTCTAACTGTGGTAAAAGCTGGTCCAGGTTGGACTTCTTTCTGATTTCCTCGATATTCAATAATTTTCATATTTCTTTTGTCACTGACCCAAGAAGCCTTTCCGATCACTCTAGGATTTCTCTCTCTATTCACTGGCAGGATACAAGATCCTCAAAGAGCATAGCTATTTGGTGGCATTTAAACCCTAACCTCCTAAAGAAGGAAGAAATTATCTCACAAGTTGAGTCCTATCTTGATCAATTTCTTCAATCCAGTAACTCCCTCCAAACCTCTTTAAACTGTTCTTGGGCCGCAACCAAGGCTATGATCAGAGGTTTTCTTATAAATAAAGCCTCGTATTATAGGAAACTACTCAAAAATGAATCAGATATAACTAATAAACTGCATAAGACAGAAACTGAAATTCAACAAAAATACTCTCGAGTCGGAGAATGAATTGATTCATTTACAAAAGAAACTTTTATCTTTGCAAGCGGAGAACCTTACTTTCCATGAGATTAAATCCTTAGCAAATTACTCTGAACTGGCTCAATTCCCCTTTAAATTTCTGGCCAGAGTGGTAAATCTGAATAAAACATCTCCCTTTATATCGGAAATTTCCTATCAGGGGAAGGTTTATCAGAATACGACAGATATTATTAGACTATTTGACTACTTATACACTCAGCTGTACAGTCTTCCTGAAAGTTCTTCTAATAAAGCAGAGTTGCAAGGCTTTTGTAACTATTTATCCTTTCCTAAACTGACTAAGACTCAAAAAAATGTTCTGGATCGAGAAATCTCACAGCAAGAAATTATAGTGGCAAATAATAATCTGAAACCTAATAAATCTCCTGGGCCAGATGGATTCACGGCCGAATTTTATAAATCATTTACTTCCAAAATTTCTAAAGCTTTGCTTCTTTTGTTTAATAATATTACCACCTTTGGATTTAAGGACATACACCTTAACGCTTTTAGAACTATCTTTATCCCAAAACATAAAGCGGACTCCAAAAGCCCCTGGGAATATAGACCCATTTCTATTGTCAATCTTGATATGAAGATCTTGGCCACAATTCTAGCTAATAGACTTAAGGTAGTTATCTCTACTATTGTTTCACCTGAACAATTTGGTTTCATTATGTGTAGAGAAACAATTGATCACACCATTTCTTTAGAAGCTATGATTTCTCTCTCTTCTCTGAATAAAAGCCCCCAATATGCTCTAGCTATTGATGCATCCAAGGCCTTTGATCTTATCAGTACAGAATTTTTATTTGATAGTCTCCCTTACTTCAACATACCAAAATCATTTATTAACAGGATCAAAACCCTATATTCTAGTGCATACACTATACTACAAATAAATAACCAGGTATCTAATAGAATTAAAATCCTCAATGGGGCTAGACAAGGCTGCCCCCTCTCCCCATTATTATTCAACCTTTACATTGAACCATTATTCCTACTAATCGAGCAGAAAACATTCCATCACACCCCTATTATCTTTAACACTAAACTTCATTTCTCTGCATACACAGAGGATTTAAAACAGCAAACAACAACTCGCGGGCCACAGAACCCAGCTTAGATTCTTCCATTGCCAATTCAATTAAAATTTAACGAAATTGAAATTTTTTTTTTTTTTTGTGATCAGCGTTATTACTTCAGCTGTTTTGCGCGTTTTTTACTTACTTTTTTTTTTTTTTTTTTTGCAGCGTCGTTCTGCTCGCTGGCGTATCGCCAAAAAACACGTCCGAGTTTTTTTATATTTGCGGTAAAGCTGAAGGAAGGAGCGAGATCGCGTAAGAGAGAGAGGATTTATTTTATTTCACAGACTACACTACAACATCTCCAGCAGTAAAAGGTAAGCTAAGTAATTTTCTTCTTGGTTAAAGGATGCAGTTTCACGAACTTTCTACTCTGCAATTTGAGTTTATGCAATGCAGACAGCCAGAGGTAATGAGTCTGCCAGAATCAGTTTGTCACATTTATAGATGGAAATGTGCTACACTGAAAATTTTTGTTAGTAATTCATTGAGTTGCTGTACACAAAATAAAAATCACATTTCTTTTAGTGTCATGTGTACAAAGCCATACTATGCTATTCTGTTTAACAAAGTGTAGCTTGTGCAGGGATTTATACAAGATGTACTTTACTGTACAACTTTTGTCATGATGATTATAGTTTGCATACATTTAAGCATATTTATGATTCAAAAGAGCAGAATAAGTACCTACCATTTGATGGGTTCGGAGCCGATCCCTCGGCTCCGACTCGGCACTTGCTTTAGCTCGAGAGTCTCTTCTACCAGCTCGAGGCAGCCCCATATCCCATGATGCAAGGCGGTAAGTACCCAGATCTCGTTTGCTAATAAAGGGCAATAGCACCAAGCATAAAATACTTCCCAAAGGAAGAAGAAACTTACAGATGTAAAAAGGACCAGTTTTGAATGGTCTTTAGCATAATAGTTTCTTATACAAGGTCTGTCCAGGCCAGGGGGAAGGAGGAAGGCGAGAAGAGTTGTCAATCTCGCCTTCATTCTTGCTTGATGGGACCGCCTAGCACCTCTATCCTGGGTGGCTCAATGGAACAAACTCTTGAGGACTGTAGAGCCAAAACTGGCTCTGTCCCTGGAGGCCAAGTCCAATTTGTAATGGGAAACAAAGTGAGGAGTGGCCCAAGTAGCTGCTGCACAAATAGTGTCCAAAGGAAGTCTAGCTTGAAAAGCTGTAGAAGTAGCTAAGCTCCTAGTTGAATGTGCTTTAGGTTTTGAGCACAGCTGTTTTCCCTGAGTGTATAAATTTCAGAGATGACCGAAGAAAGCCATCTGGACAAGGTCACTTTAGAAACAGGAAGGCCTTTTTATTATCCATAGGAAACAAAAAGTTGATCAGATTTTCTAAATTTTTTTGTTCTGTCCAAATAATATCTAAGTTGACGGTGGACATCAAGATAATGTAGCTTTTGTTCAGCTCTATCCGAATAGTTAGGGAAAACACAGGAGATCAATGGACTGATTCAAATTGTTCTTTGAAGCGACCTTAGGCAAAAGGTTGGGTTAGTTCTCAAAGATACTCTGTCTTTGTGAAAAACCAAATAGGGGGGGTCGAACCGAAAGAGCATGAAGTTCAGACACCCTCCTGGCAGATGTAATAGCCACTAAGAATAAAGTTTTCCAAGAAAGATGTTTCAGGGAACAAGAAACAGCTGGCTCAATCAAGGATGTCAGCACTAGATTTAGATCCCACTGAGGAGGAGGATTCCTGATAGGAGGCTTTAGTAGGAAAATTCCTTTCAAGAAGGCCCTACAGAGCCTATGGGACATAATATTATGATCTGCTATCCCAACATGAAAGTTGGAGATAGCAGCCAATTGAACTCTGACTGTGGAAGAAGGCCTGCATTAAAAATCTCTGCTAAGAAGTCCAGAACTGCCTGAACAGGGGCAGTAAAGGATCAATATTTTGGGCCTTAGCCCAATAACGTTCCATTTGCTTGTAAATCCTCCTGGTAGAGGATTTTAGTGAAGCTACTATGATGTCTCTAACTGGATTAGAGATCAAAGGAAGCCTGGCTAAGGAAGGAAGTGGAGCAACCATGCTGTGAGGTTGAGAGAAGGGATTGACCGGTGCAGCTGACCGGATTGGTGAATCAGTAGATCTGGCACTGGGTCCAGATGCCACGGCTGTACCAAAAGATGATGATGGAGGAACGGGAACCAAACTTGTCGAGGCCAGTAAGGGGCAATGAGAATCAATTTGGCTCTCAGAACGGTAGCTTTCTGGATCACCTGAGGGATCAGAGGAAATGGAGGGAAGGCATAAAGAAGTCCCTGGGGCCAATCCTGGGTCAGAGCGTCTCTGGGGGGATGGCCTGATAGAGGGAAGAGGCAGAAGAAGTCTGGACATTTTCTGTTTTGGGGAGTAGCAAAATTCCAGAAAAATCTCTTCCGCTATAGATTGCTTGAGAGACCACTCGTGAGGCATGAGGATAGCTCTGCTCAATCTGTCCGCTATAAAGTTGGTTTTCCCAGGGATATGCGTTGCTACCAGAAACCGATGAGAGGAGATCGCCCATTGCCAAAGTCTGAGCCTCGCTTCGACACAAGGGGTAGGACTTGGTTCCGCCCTGTTTGTTGATATACCAAACTACAGACATGTTGTCTGTGTGGACTGCAATTGTCCCTATGGGAAGAAAGTCGTTGAGGGCTTGCAACGTTAAAAGCACTGCTCTCATCTCCAGGACATTTATGTGCAGATGGTACTTCGATGAACCATCCTGCCCTGATAATGACCCCCACCCGATCAGGGAGGCATCCGTGGTGACAGTGGCTATCGGGGCACCTGCCTTGGTGAAGCTGAGACGATGTGATCCACCAAGCAAGATGTTCTTTGCATGTTTGTGTCACCAGAATCTGGATTGGGAGTTGCTGGTATGACCACTGTGTGAACAGCATCCACTGAAGAAGAAGAGTAATGGCGCAGCCATGAGACCTAATACTTTTAGAATCATTCTGGCCTGTACTTTCTTGCTGGCCAGAATGATCCTGACATGAGTCTGAATGTCTGAAACTCTTTGTTCTGTAAGGGTAGCTGACATCCGAACAGTGTCTAAGTTTGCGCCTATGAAGGTAATAGACTGGCAGGCCGATAAGGATGACTTTTGAAGTTGATTGAGATGCCTAAATGAGAACAAAGGTCTATAGTGTAATCCATAAGCTGATGCCTGGTGGTGGCTGACAGGAGCCAGTGAAACACCTGGAATCCTTGGCGGCTCAGGTGAGCCGTGACCACTGCCATGCATTTGGTGAACACTCTGGGGGCTGTAGTGAGACCAAAGGGCAGGGCTCTGAACTGGAAGTGACTGGACCCCAGCAGCGGAGAAATCTCCTGGAATTTTGATGTGATAGTACGCATCCTGAAGATCTATTGAGCACATCCAGTTGTCCTTCTGTAAGAAGGGCAGAATTGACTGAAGAGTGACCATTCGGAATCTTGTCTTCCTGACAGACTTGTTGAGTCTGCTGAGATCCAATATTGGTCTCCAGTCTCGCGTCTTTTTGGGACCAAAAGAACCCTGAATGGTCTATTGTAACTGGCTGAATGGCTCTTTGCAGTAGTTTTGCGATTTCTAACTCTGCAATGTCCCTTAGACCGGTGGTACATCTGGAAGGGAACCTGAGGGGGGGGACTTTCCGAAAAAGGAATTGTAACCCTTGGATATGATCGACTGTACCCATCTGTCTTGAGTGAGGGAATGCCAGGCTTCTGGGTACAGTGATAATCTTCCCGACTGCCTCCAAGGAGGGACAGCCGCAACACCTCAGGGATGCTGAAAGGGCTTATCAGAGAGGCTCCCTGTTTCCTGGTTTTTCGGACCCCTCTGCCTCTAAGGCGCCTGTTGTTGTTACCCATCTTCCCACCCTTCTGTCCTTTGGGATAAGGCCTAGAAGGGTGGAAAACGGACTCCAACAGCAGAAAGAGTCTTGCCGTCCTGCTCACACCTGGTCAAGGTTTCCTTCACCTGAGGGCCAAACAAAGCTGACCCATCAAAGGGAGAATTTGTGAAGTTAAGGGATCAAAATCACATAGCCGCATCCAGGCTTGGCGTCTAAGAGCCACACCTGTGCCTCGCGGCTCTACCCTCCATCCGCAGCATAAGATATTAGCATGGAGGAGTTAGCAATGGAATTGAGGGTTCCAATCTTTTCTTGAGCCCTGCAGCTGTAGGATCCTGAACTACTTCTCCCAGCTCCTTGAGGATATCTCTTTGGAGTCTGGTGAAGTGACCGCTGAGGAAACATCCCCGCTACCGTACCTATCCATGGTCCTAGAATCCTTATTAGGAGGATGGGCAGCCACCACCATGGCATCAGCGGGACACCCTTGGTAAGGAATTGTTTGTCACTAGGGGCAGTGATAAACTTTGAAGGCCTCCTAGGGACAGGCTCTACAGAGTCAGGAGCTGCCAATAACCTGCATAAAGGGGTCGAAGGCGGAGACACCCAGGAGGTGGAGGGCCGAGATCGCCTCTAGGTATACTGACTCATCCTCAGAGGGATTGTTGGAGGCCAGTTTCCCTCTGTTTCAGAAGTTCTAGGATGTCTGAGAAGGAGACATCCTCAGAGGGGATCTAGGGGATCCCTCTGACTCATCAAAGTCAGTATCGTGACAGACTCAGGGAGTCTACATGCTTCCTCTTACAAGTCCTCTTCCTAGGAGGATCTCAAACATCAGGAGAGAGGATCTCTGGGTCCTGTAGCAAGAGAAGTGGCAGAGATGTCAACAGGTACTATAGAGGGAGGAGCTACGGAACAGACTGCTGACTGATACCAGTGGCCAGTACACTCTTCATCACCTCGAATGCTCCCCTCCCAGGCAGGTCCAAGAGAACCCGCTCAAGAACTAGGAACTCCAGGGACAGTCTCGAGGCAGATGTCGGAGCCGAGCTCACCAAGGCCGAGGCTCCAAGGGGAAGAGCGGCTCAGACAAGGGTCCGATGCCACTCACCGGAGGAGACCATGGAAGCCCGACCACGAATCCCTCTAAGGAAGAGGAGATAAGAGTAGGGGCTGAAGGAACAGAAGGAAGACTCCAACTCCAAGCTCTGGGGTAGAGTTGAAGGAGGAACTGTAGCGGGGTGTGGACCAACAGTCGTCTGCTGAGACGGACTGTGTAACATTTGGGCCAGTACCTGTGACTTGAGCAATCTACTGACCACTCTCTAAGTCATGATCTGACAACCTGGATGACCTTGAAGATAGAAGAGGTGAAAAGGAAGGAGACCTCGACCTCTTCCTGGAATGAGCCTCAGGCTTAGAAACAGAAGCCTGGGGGAAACTTTAGTTGGTTTTGGTGTTGGGGTGGCTTAGCCGAAGCGCCCCGGCCAGAGAAGGCCCCTAAGAAAGTTTGTTATATCTCTCCTGCAGGACTCTCTGGCTGAAGGAGTGACAAATAGCACAGGAGTCCTGCAGGTGAAGGAGGGCCCAGAATACAGGCAAAAAGTGTGACCGTCTGTCAGAGACATTTTCTGACAACCCCTCTCCTTTGACATGGTGCAAAACACACACACACCAGTCAAAATTAATAATAAAATAGCAAAAGTATTGTATAAACACACACACACACACCTAACAGGGGGGGGGATGGTTTTAAGAAAGACTAACTAAAAATTAACGGAGACAGGAAATTTCTGTCAGAAAGGGTATAAACTAGAGTTAAAACTATATATATATAAAGTTTTTTAGACTAAAGGGGCTTAAAACTCACAAAGTGAACAACTTACCAGGAGCTGGCAAAGAAGACCTCCCAAGCATCATGGGATATGGGCTGCCTCGAGCTGGTAGAAGAGACTATCAAGCAAGAATGAAGGGTAGATTGACAACTTAACATTAAACATTATGTAGGAGCTGAGCATCATAATTAACAGAGATAATAGAGAGAGCCTATCTTGAGAAAGATTCTCTTCTGTTTCATATGTATACAGTGTCTTTTGCTGTTTCCACCCTTAACCGTGTGTTTAGTAGACTATATTAGTCTACCATTGTAAATTTTCAGTAGCACTGACGAAGTTTGTCACATGATACTCCAGGGAAGTTTATATGGAAGTGTTTTGGGTTCATCTTTAAACTTTCCCTGAAACCTTTTGTATACATCTCAAAGCACAGCATCACATGATACCCACAGACTGTTATCCCGGGCCGATTAGGATTTAAAATAGTGAAGGTAATTAACTTTGTTTGCCTTTTTATAGTTTTACAGGGTAGCCATTTTGTCTGAGACTTGCCTGTCAACTCTTTCCATATCTGTTCTCACCCACCATTCCTGTTAGTGTCACAAGGCTTAGGTTCTGTTCTTTTCATTACACTTTGTACAATAGCTTTCTTGTTACTACACAAACATGACTAGATTAGAATGTTAGACATCTGCATTTGCTTCCTTGGTATATTAAACAGCTGGGAAGCTTGCTTTCTATCAAGCCATCCTTGTTTGGAAACCAAATACTTTTACATTACAAGTGCTTTAATTTCTACTTTAGATGTAAATGTCTTATATATGTGTTTGTTAGTAAGCAATGCAGTTTCTTATTAGTTTAGTGTGCACCTTGCATGTATTATAGCAGCTTTAGCTGAATTTGTGGTTTGTCAGACTTACCTGTTTTTGTTTATTGGATGTGTGCCTGCTATCTCACAGTCCCAGTGATGCTGGCAGAGTTATAATGCTGTGCATTGCTTGAGTTCTGCTCCTCTTGTAACAATATTTAGCTGTGCAAGTTGTGATGAATACATTTCATATGTTTTTAAACCTTATTATCTCACTTGCTGCCACTCGTGTGTTGTTAGTGGGGCTTTACCATTAATGTCTACTGTGCACACATTCTTTCAGAATCAGCTTGTGTAATCTTTGGTTCAGTGATATTTTTATGATTTGACAACACATTTTATGTACTTATGTTATGTGCATATAGCATAGTATGTCTATAAATATTGGGGGTTGCCATAATGGGTAAGGTATTTAACTTGACACATGGTGCAGGGATTGATTGTCATCTATGATGGAAACCGTTTAGGGCGGCTTAAAATGGCCCATAAGGGCAGCTAGTCTAGTACTTATATATGAACCTGTATGAATAATTTGAAGTAGCTCATCAACCAGCATGCTTGGGAGGAAATTAGAGCACTCAGATAAACCCCATACAGACAAATGGAGAATATGTAAAATCTATTAAAGATAGTGACTGGAGATCAATATTGAATCATATTTAGACTGCATAAATATGAGGCAGAAATCTTAACCCAAAGTCACTGTACTTATGTCTCTTTCTCCCCCAGCACCCGGTGCAGTCATCCTGTTTTGTATGTTCTGTGTCTCCATCAGTAAATTAATTTGGATGTTGTTTATTCTTTTGTGTGTCACTGACAAAACTTGTGCTATATTTGCCACTGCTGCCAAATAAAAATATGTGTGTGTGTGCAGTTGTCATGATGGCTCTTTATTGCCCATGATTATTCTAAGAAAAACAAACTTTCCATGTTTGTATTGTCAAGAGAAGAGGACTGCAATGTGGCTGGTCAATAAGAGCAAGATGCTAGCCTGTTAAACTGGTGACCTGGATTCAACAAATTAATAACTTTGATGTTAAACTAAGATGTTAGATTTAACTGGTTTTTTTTAATAATTAGAATGAGATATTGAATTTTAGGTCAAATATTATGCATTTATTAATTTCATTGTTCAAATTCGTCTACAATACAGCCAGTGGGTCGACTTTGTATTAGTCCGCATATACCTGTGGTCTTTTGCTCTTCAGTTTACAACGCGTCGTTAGAGACCTTTTTTTTTTTTTTTTTTGGTCCTCGCTTGCTGTTTGCCCCCAGACCATTTCTGTTGACTCAATGCGGCCCTTGCAACTGAAAAGGTTGGACACCCCTGATTTAAACATTTACTTTACGCTCCCCAGGTCCGCCCCGGTAAAAATCCTATCATCCATTAACACCCTTTCTAACCTGGCAAATTACAAACTCAACAGAGATAAATCATTATTTTTTCCGATAAATATGTATTCCCCATCCCCTAACATATTCTCCAATACAGGTATTACCATTAAACAACAACTTCACTATCTAGGTATATCCTTTTCCCAGGGGAATTCTGCTCAGTACCAGGATAATATGGCTAAATGTTGGACTAGTGTACAAAATGACCTAAACAGATGGGCCAAACTTAAACTTCCTTTCCTGGCCAGAACGTCAATCATTAAAATGAATATACTTCCTAGATTTCTGTATATCTTTAATGCAACAACGAGTATACTACACAACAAATTCTTTAAAAATATTATCTCACTCCTTTCAAAATTTATTTGGGCTCCCAAATCTGTCAGGATTAGTTATTCGAAACTCACTTTCCCTAAGGAACAAGGAGGTCTGGGATTACCTGACTTTAAAACATACTATGAGATAATCAATGGAAGTAGAATATTAAATATCACCTCCTACAATAAAGATCACTCTCCCTGGACCCCTGCTTGGGTCGTACTTTACAATAACTATGTCAAATCTTTAAACATAAACCCCTCTGCGCTCCCTTTCTTGAACAAAGAAAATTTAGGCAATCTTAAATTACTTAAAGGTATTAAATTTAATATAAAGTCACTACAAAACCTCTTTAGCTCCTTGAATCTGATCCATTCCTTTAATACTCTACAACCACTGCATCTCAACCCTAATCTAAAGCTGAATGGTCATATGTTAAACCTAGAACAATGCCCTCTTCTCAAGAATACAACTATTTCGGACCTCTTCCCTTTCAAACAACAGTCCCTCTTGGATCTAAGAACGAATATGAACTAACCTAAAAAATATACAATTATATTAAGACAAATCAGAGAATTAGTACATATTTACTTGGAACACCACTTGGTGTCTGATAAGGATATCTCAGCCTGTAAAGCATTGTGGAACCTATTTCTTCTTAAAAAAAAATTATCTCAAATAACTACAAAGCTATCATGGCCTCCAAAACGCATAATGAGCTCATCTTCTCCAATTCTTGGCTAAAACTTAATCCTTCTATTACCCATAATCAGATCTCAAAGGCCATAAGAATCAGTGCCAAACACATACCCCTAAAGAAACTTAAATACACACAGCTCATGATAATGAACAATGCGTACCTTACTCCTGACATTCTCAACAAAATATATCCCAACTACCCCCCTCATTGTCAATTTTGCCTTAACCAAACTGATGATCTATTACATGTTTTCTGGAGCTGTAAATGCTCATATAAACTATGGTGTGCCCTGAGAGTTTTACTGGAAAAAAATGGATATGAAAAATCAACTCTATCTTGGGAATTTACTATTCTTCATATTCCACCTCCAGGTCTACCGGAGGGGAGATATAGAATTTTGATTTCTTTATTTATGTTAGTTGAATATTATATCTCTCTGAACTGGAAAAATAGGCACATATTATCATGGGAAGGGTTTAAGACTCTAGCTATTAAACACCTCAAAGCACATAGATACTTATTTCACAACATTAATCAGAAAACATTTCTCAAAGAATTTTGGAGAATGCTTTTCAAACATATATTGAAATGAATACTTGTTCTTTGTAATACCCTTTGCTGATTATTTCCTCTTTTGTTTCGCTTACATCTATTTTTTGCGCAATATATAACTGTACATAGTTTCATGTGTATCTTGTTACTGTATGTTGGTTGTTGTTTATCTTGTTGTTATTATGTGATAAAACAATAAAGAGAATTAAAAATAAATAAATAAATAGCTTTGCCCTGAGCTCCAGGAGCAAAACTGACCTACAACTGATCCGACTTTCTAAAAGATTTAGCCCTGTCCAGGTAAAATCTAAGTTGTCTATGCACATCCAGGGAATGCAGTAACCTTTCCCCTTTATTCAGAGGAATCGGAAAGAAGGCAGGCAGGTGGGTAGACTGGTTAAGAGTCAGGCTAGAAATCACCTTGGGCATAAAGGAAGGATCAGTTCGAAGAGAAACCCAATCCACATAGAAGATGATAAAAGGCTCTACTGCCATAAAGGCCTGCAGTTCAGAAACTCTTCTAGCTGAAGTAATAGCCAAACAAAAGGCAGTTTTCCAGGAGAGAAACTTCAGGTCTGCTGAGGCAGCTGGTTCAAAAGGAGGCAGAGTACGTTTCTCAAGTACAAAACTGAGGTCCCAAGCAGGAGTAGGTGCCCTTCTGGGAGGCTTTAAATTGCTGCACCCCGAGGAACTGTTTCATCAAGGGATGAGAGAAAATAGGATGCTCAAAGGAACAATGTGCAGAAATAACTGAAGCATGGATTCTGATAGAAGAAAAGGAAAGTCCACCATTAAGCAAGCCTGCCAGATAGTCAAGAATAAGAGGAAGAGTAGGTTGAGAAGGGTCTTCCCCTTTAGTCTGCATCCAAATGGAGAAGCTTTTCCACTTATCTGCGTAAGATTTCCTAATGCTAGGCCTCCTGGTCTAACAAAGGACCTCAACCACTTGTTGGGAAAGGTTTAAATTATGAGCCAAGTTGCCAAATGCAAAGTCTGAAGATGAGAATGCAGAATACCCCCTCCAGAACCAAGAGATCTGGTATCAGGGGAAGATGCCAAGGCTAAGACTGGGAGAGACTGCGAAGTAGTGGGTACAATTGTTGTCTAGGCCAGTCTGGAGCTATGATGATGGCCCTTGGTTTTTCGTCCCTTATCTTTAACAGCACTCTGGGAAGAGGAGGCATAGGTGGGAATGCATAGATTGAGAACTGTGTCCAGGGGAAGGACAGAGCATCCACTTTCCAAGCTTTGTTGTGATGATCCCTGGTGCAAAAGGTTGGAAGAAGGTGGTTGGTTGGAGATGGGAAGAGATCCACCTGGGGAGTGCCACACCGCTGAATGATGCGATAAAAGATGGTCTTGTTTAGCTGCCACTCGTGAGGATCCAGGACCTGCCTGCTCAACTAGTCTGCCAAGGTGTTGAGCCTTCCTGGAAAAACTGAGCTATTAGATGAATGCCCATGGAAGTGGCTATGGACCATAGAACCATGCTTTGTCTGCACAGGGGCTAAGAGTGCGTCCCTCCCTGCTTGTTTAATGTACCACATGATTGTGGTGTTCTCTGACCTGATCAGAAGAGTACCAGGAGAGAGATGATGTTTGAAAGCCATTAAGGTCTGTTGGACTGCCATCAATTCCTTCAGATTTATGTGCAAATGAACCTGTTGAGAGTTCCAAGTCCCCTGAATGCATCTGCCCTCTAGATGTGCTTCCCAAGCGTAGTCTGAGGCAACTGGGGTGAGAGTCTGGCTGGCAGGAGGTGGACAGAAAGGCAGGCCCTTGTTCTGTGCACAGGCCGTCGCCCAGCAAAGGAACTCCATCTGCAGGCAGGGAATAAGAGGAAGTATCAAGTCTAAATCCTGAGTGTGTTGACACCAAAGGTTTTTGAGGTACCATTGTATTTTCCTCATATGCAGTCTGGCATATGGACTCATCAGAATACATGAAGCCATGAATCCCAGGGCTTGCAGGAATTGCCTTGCAGAGAGCTGGGTCGTGCTTGCCAAATTTTTGAAGTAATTCAAAAGGTCCATTTGTTTCTCTTGAGGGAGGAATACCATCTGGGTGACTGTGCTCAAGCTCGCTCCCAGGAATACAATCTCCCTAGTGGTACCAATTTTGACTTCTTTTCGTTGATGGTGTAGCCCAAAGAGGTGAGAATGTTCTTTACAAAGTCCAAATCCTTTAGAAGTTGCTCTGGAGAGTTCACCTGAATAAGACAATCATCCAAGTAAGGGTAAATTTGAATGTTTCTTTGCCTGCACAAAGCAATGACTGGAGCCAGGCATTTGGTAAAAACTCTGGGAGCAGTAAATAAGCCAAAGGGCAGTGCAGGGAATTGGAAGTGCCTGTTCCCTACCCTGAAATGAAGGAACTGCCTGCAGCTTTCCCTTATTGGGAAGTGCAGATAAGCGTCTTTGAGATCCAAAGTCACCAGCCAGGAATCCTTAGCCAGCATTGGCAGCAACTGCTGAAGAGTGAGCATTCTGAATTTGAGAATCACCAGAAAAGTGTTTAAAATGGACAAATCCAGAATAGGGCTCCAGGTGCCCCTTTTTGGGGAACAGGAAAAATCTTGAGTAGATACCCTGGCCTATCTGTAATGCAGGAACTGGCTCTATTGCTCCCAGGTTTAGTAAAGAAACTTGTTTTTCTGCTTCTGCCCTTTGATTTGGGGGATATCTGGGTATCCTTGGTGGACAGGGAAGGTGTGAAAGGAGAACTTGTAGCCTTGGGATACTATTTTGAGCACCCATTTGTCATCTGTGATAGTGAACCAGACATTTGCAAAAATGGCTAACCTTCTCCCCAAAGGAAACCCTGGGCGCGCAAAGGCAGGCAAGAAAAGACTGGAGTCATTGGGAATGCTTGCTTTGGGAAGTTTGCTTAGAACTCCCTGATTTTACAGAGGAAGCCTGCCAGTGCTTAGCCTTTTGAGGGATGGAAGTCGGTCCCCTAGAAGACCTGTGACCCCTAGGCCTAGTGCGACTCTGTTTACTAGGGTCAGGAAAAGTCCAATTCTTAGAAGGGTAAAGCCTACTAAAACAAGGAGGCTGAACATGCAGAAAGTTCTTAGTTTGCATAGATTTGGCCTTTTCCTCCAACTTTTTCAACACCTCTTATGCTTTGCTACCGAAAAGAATGTCCTTGTGCAATGGCATATCCAGTAATTTAGATTTGACAGGTTCGGAAAGGGGCTGTTCCCTGAGCCAAGCATGTCTTCTAATGACAGAACATATGGGTGCCTCGGTCGGCCGGATTCCAATCATCGTCTGGCTCAGCTCGGTCGGATGTAAGCACTTCACCCGCCGACGGCATAGCTCCTAACAGCGCATCAGCCGGCCTTTCATCAGTTTCTCTTTTCTTGCCAGATGCCACCAGGTGCCCTCTAGGAAGGCTAAAAATTTAATATGTAAATAAATTCCAAACAGTAGCAAAAACAATATATATACATATATATATATATATATATATATATATAACAACAACACCATAATAGATTCCCCAGCTAGCTGAAAGAGGGTAAGCACCCTCCTACCCAGGAATACCACAGAGGGAAGGAGGGAGGGTGAATCCTGACTGCAGATGCCAGTGGCTGCTGCCCTGCAAGAAGCCTCCAAAGTGTCAAAACCACAATGTAGAGAATGTTTAGCAACCAGAGTGGCAGTATTCAATAAATCTTGCATGTCCTTACTCTCCATCAGGGAAGGAACACCAGCAATTCTAGCCTTAATAGCTTCCAAAGTATGCTGCTGATACAAAGACAATTAACAGACCTAATAGCCAGGGTGGAAGACGTATAAACCTTTTTACCTCATCTATCCAAGACCCTAGATTCCCTGTCAGAAGGAACAGGATTTTTAGCAACCGTGGCTTTAACACCCTTAGGGCCCTGATAAATTATCTCTGGATCAGCAGTAGGACTCTTGAAAAGGAAATGAAGAGAATCAGGAACTCTATAACACCAGTCAGGCTTTCTCGGTGCAGGAGGAACAGAATTAGGAGTCAAAGAATTCTCCATGAAAACATCAACAACTGCCAAAACCGAAGGGATAACCAAAGGCTTATGATGTGGTAAATCCAAGAATTCCCTAATCTGTTTCTTAGACTGAGGGTAGTCCCGACTTTCCCATCTGAAATGCTCCCTAAGAGTATTCAGAGTATCTCCAAAAGAAAAATCTTCTGGAGGGGAGGCAGAAGGGATTGAGTCTTCTGCATCACAATCCTCAAAACCAGAAAAAAGTGGAGTGCTTCCCTCTTAATCAGCGGAGTTGTTGGAAACCTCAGAGTCTGAGGCAGAGAAAGCTTCTGGGGACAATTCCCTTTAGAAGGAGGTGGCTGAGAGCCCTTGATAAGGGTCAACAGATCACTAGCTATTTTAAAGATCTGAGGGGGAGGCCGGCGTCTTCTTTGGAGTAGATTTTCGGCTGGATGGCCTGCTAGAAAGCATGAGGGACTCCACAGAAGTCTAAATCAAGGTAGTCAGTCTGGATCTGGTCTCCGGGCAGAGAAGAGTCCTCAGAAGCCAGCGCCTGCTTAGCGGCTCTGGATCCAGAGGCGGCGATTGGCAGAGGGTCAGAAGACAAAGTGGAAGCCTGTGGTATGGAGGACACAGAAAAGGTCTCCACAGACGCATTCTGCTGAACATCTGCGGACTGCAGGGGCAAAGAAAGCACCTCACTGACTACTGCTGGGCCGACAACCAACTTAATAGGGACGTCGTCGGCTAATTTGACCTTAAGCCTGTCGCGGTCCTTATCCTTGCACTTCTTACGAACATCTGAAGTTGGGAGACCAGAAGGTGCCATACTGACGAACTTGGGCAAAACTCCAAAATGCTTGAATAAGATCCTATCTCGACGGCATATGGTACGCTGGTTGAAAGAAGCACAGAGAACACAATTTGGGACGTCATGCTCAAGGCCCAAACAAGTAATACAATAGGAGTGAAAATCATGGTGCAGAATCTGTTTTCCTCAGGCAAGACAGTTATTAACTTTCTCTGACATTCAGAGAAGTAAGAAAAGAGGGTCCCCAGTGGGGTACTTATCTGAGGATCTCTTCAACGAAGCAGTCGGAATACAAAAAGAAGGTACTTGGCTGACCGGCACTCGTGTAAAATGCTTCTGTTTCGGCTCCGCGGCAAGGAAGACTGAGGAAATGGCATCAGCTGCCTTCTTTTGTACCTGACATCAGGCCTAAACCGAGGGCAGCCGATATCATACACCAAGGACTTTTGTATTCTGGCCGACTGCTGGCTACCGGGAGCCGGATAACCCATTTTGTAAGGACTGCAACAGTGAAACACAATGAACATCCTAGGCTTCTCTGGTCCAAATTCTACAAGCAGATGAGGAAATCTGAATTCACCATAACAGTAAATGTTCAATATTCTCTTCCAGGTTTTGCATCATCACATAATAGTTACATACCAAACCAAACTGCATTTACTGACCTTTTACTGAAGATAAGCTCCTCTACAATGCTACTATCTGCAAAATCAAGGCTGTCCACCAGAGGGAGATGCTTTATAAACAAAAAAATCAAACTAGATGGTAATTTTCGGAATTAAAAACTTTCTGAAACCAAATCTTCCTGATCTGCCAAAGTTGTTGTTGTGTCTTTCAGCTTTTCCAGGTTAGGGGTTGCCACAGCGGAACTCCAGTCCGCTAATGATTGGCAGTAGATTTTTACGTGCCGAGTTGCCAGTCCTGACCAACAACCTTCAACAAAGGTACGCCCATTGACGCATATCTCCAAACAGAAGTACTACCTGGATAAGCCTGAGATTCTCCGATTAATATTCTGTAAATAGATTAGGAAACGGACACTGGCCACAACAACTGATGGTAAATCAGTTGGCTAATCTACTCCATTGTATATTAAGCTATTGTCTCTCTGAGGCACTACACTGAATGATTTCTTGTTACTAAGTGTAACTGCCAAAATATGTGTTACCAAGTGATCCTGTTAGCCTTATTACTAATTTGAACTGTGCTAATATGTGCTACTATGTGACTGAGGAGTATAATTTATCTGATTGTTTCACTATTGTTTAAAATGCTGACTGTTGTGTTATTATGTGGAGCTTTTCTCCCCGAGCCTCAGATGAAAATGGGCAACCTTGCCCAGTCAGACTTCCCCAGTAAACAAATGTTAAATAAATAAATATCCTACTCCTGGTTTCAGTTAACACATATGGATAATAAATATGTCTTTCTACTGGCATTCACTTGACAAGTCCTAACATAATGTTGTTTACACCTGCAATATCAAGAATGGCCACAAGAGGGACAATGTACAAATGCAAGCTACATTAAGATTAGCTTTTACAGAAAAGTCTAGTGCTAGAAACTTAACCAGAGAAAAGTTAATATCCCTTGGACCTTACCACAGGAGAGTAAATGTCTTGGCAATTACTTGCATAAGAACAAATATTGCCAGAGGGCCAACAGTAGTTTGTGCATATCCCTGCAAAAGCAATAAGAATAGACAATAGATCTTTCTTCTCTTCAAATGCAAGTATGGTGAAAGCTTTAGGCGACATAAAAGGGAAATTTACTGTGTGGAAATGTGTTGCAAAAGCACAGTGCATCACTTCCATAAACAGTCCTTTTCATCAAAATTACATTTCATAGAAAATTTCATATATGGCAAACATTGCTCAAAAAAGCCCCCCCGCTACAGAAGACTTGACCCAAATGCCACTTACTTAAATATATTAACTCCATGGCTGTACAACTCTGTAGGAAAAAGAAAACATCACACACCGTTAATCACAGCTGGTGGAAAAATACAAACTTCTAACAATGGGATAAAACATGAAGAGGAGCACTGGCAAGGCATAAAAAGTGCTACAGACTAATCTGACTTGTAATGCCTATGAGCGTAACATTCTGTACCATATCAGCAATGATTACTTACAGCCTTCTATAGTTTTCTGTGAAATGTCATTCAATTAAAAGTTTTCAAAATGTGTTTAACTAATTTCAGTGATTTATGATTTGACAAAAAGGCAATTTGACATTTACACACCATACATACGTATATATGCATTGTATGATGAGTATGTATGTGCGCACATGTATATACGGGGGACAGGTGTGTGTGTGTGTGTGTGTGTGTGTGTGTGTGTGTGTGTGTGGTAACACACGAGTGGTGGTTCCACAGGTTCAAGTTCCAGGAAAGATGAGACAGGTGTAAGTTACCTTTAATAAATGCCAATAATACTCTATGTAACTGGTATAATACATAGTAAGGAAAGACAGCATTAACTGTAACAGAAGTGGCAAAATAGGGACCGGTCCCTTTAACAGGAAGTACATGCAGAAAGGTAACTGATTTCAGGTGTGCACATGGACTTTCAAAGGACCAAATTAAAAGCAGTAAGATAGAAGTTGATGGAACAAGGACACAAAAGTCTGAAGTGTACACGTGAAGGAGGGATGAACAGAGATAAGAGCATTCAGCACTGAGACAGGAATCTGCAAACATTCCCATTCGATTCTTGGCTGGAGCTTCTTCTGTGTGGAGTCTGCATACCCTCCCCGTGGTCGAGTGGCATTAAAGACATGCAGGAAGATGCGTGAGTGAACGAGTGTGCCTTCTTTGAAGGTTGGGCTGGCAACTCGGCACCGTAAATGTCCACTGCCAATCATTAGTGGACTGGAATTCCACTTTGGCGACCCCTAACTGGGAAAAGCCGAAAGACTATTATTATAGTCTGCAGAACTAGTGGAAGTGTGTGTGTGTGTGTGTGTGTGTGTGTGTGTGTGTGTGTGTGTGTGTCTGTGTGTGTGTCTGTGTGTGTGTCTGTGTGTGTGTCTGTGTGTGTGTCTGTGTGTGTGTCTGTGTGTGTGTCTGTGTGTGTGTCTGTGTGTGTGTGTGTCTGTGTGTGTGTCTGTGTGTGTGTATGTGTGTGTGTATGTGTGTGTGTGTGTGTGTATAACATATATATATATATATATATATATATATATATATATATATATATATGGTCTCTCCACATCACATAGAGGCCCCAGGCTGACGCATCAAACACAAGTCAGCTGTTTATATAACTAATACAGCATCTACAATCAATCAATATAATATGAACAGATGAGCACAAAGCTTAGTCATAGAATAAATATTTCAGAATACCCAAGTGATGATAAAAATGGTTTTGAAAATTAAAGTTCAAGCTATAAATCATCTTGTCCTTCCCATGTTATGATACTGCTATGGCCCCAACACGTGCTGGACATCAGTGGAAAAGTACAGTTGTGTTAAGTAAACTTACCATAACAGTTAATGTTTGAATGATCACTGCTGCTATGTCCATAGCTATATGGGTTTACTTTTTTCTGTCTTTACTAACAACCTTCACTCCTCCTCACTACATGCTTCAGTCATCCAGTACGCTGATGACTCAACACTAATCTGTTCCACTCCAACTTATAACACAGGCTTCTTTCCTCTCTGTAGAAGAATGGCTGACCAACTCTCAACTAATACTAAACCCTAATAAAACCAAACTTATATTTCCGCCAACCTCAATACTCTCTATCACATCTCACAACAATACCATTATCTCTCCTGTCACCCACACCAAACTCCTTGATGCTGAAATAAGACAGCAACCTGAGATTTGATTATCACATTACACTCACCATTTAAAAAAAGTACATAAAAAACCAGGAGGGCTATACAGAAACATGCAATTCCTCACAAATAGTACTAAGGCAAAAATTGCACAAACACACCTTGTTCACTCTCTTATATCCCTCCCCTATTCCTTACCAATCTTAGAAAATCTGATATTGAACTTGAAACCTGCTATCACAAAATTTGCCTCTAATAGTTTTCATCTCACACACCACTGCTCCGTCCTAAAAAGACTTAACTGGCTCAAACTCCCCCATCTTCTCCTCTACAATCAGCTCATATTTGCCCACAAAATACTTTACTACCCATACAAAATCCCTGTATTAGATAATCGTATACATCCCTACTCCAGTACTAGAGTCCTACGCTCCAATAATAAACTTCTCCTTTAAGTCACTAAACCTTACAACTCTGCTGGATCTTCCCTATACTCATATTTCATAGCCAAAAAGTGGAACACTTTACCCACTAACATAACTGCAGTCTCCTCCTTAACCCAATTCAAACAATCCCTAAAAATACACCTACAAGCCAACTGGATATGTAACTGTAACTCTCCTGGTTAGACCTCACATTACACAGGTTTACCTCTTACACCTTTCTATCTGGCATTTTTCCTCCCTTCAGCCCGAAATTCTGTCTCTTACCTCTATAATTTTTTCTTGTCCTAAACCTAACCCCTAGAATATTCCCTGTATCTCTCTACTTTGTCTTTACTGTCATCTAGCTTATCTACCTAAAGTGCGTCTCCCTTCTAACGGTAATGTCTATCCTAAACCATCCTACCAGCATTACATTTACAGCTTCACCTTCGAACTGTTTAGCTTCTCTTAACTCACTTATTTACTTATGTTTTCAGTTATTGACTACCATTATGGTACTGATGTATTATGTAATTTATCCTACTCGCGATTAGAAAGACCCCAAAAGTACCTCACCAGGAGGATCAAGGGACTCAAACAGATGTCATATGCTGCTCGGTTAAAAAAACTCCAGCTCTACTCAGTTGCATACGCCTACTTCGAGGCGATCTATGCCTGACATATAAAGCTATATCCAACCCAGAATTAATGGACATGCTCCATCTCCGTAAATCTAAATCCCTTACAGCCACGCGCTCGAGGGACTTGAACCTCAGCACAGAAATAAATATAACATGCTGGAGGGACAGATTCATAACCCAGAGGCTCTCTTCGCTCTGGAATAGAATTCCAATTCATGTTAGCCAGAGCACCTCACTGACTCTCTTCAAGAAGAATCTTGATGAGTGGATGGGGGATCGTAGGTTTGTCCCAGGGATTACTTCCGTGTCACTATTAGACAGAGGCACAGTAAACTAAACTTTAAAAAGGGCACAGTATACTCAAATGAAGGGGTGGCGTAAGCCAAACACAATCTGGCTAGGCTTATAAATGCCCCAGGGCAGATAGCTTAGTATGAACCTATGAACCTACTCTGTATCTGGGAAATGATGTAAAAGGGAAAATGTCTTACTTCTGTAACTGTGTAATTGTAATCGCTAATTCTAATGTTGTAAAAGTGATTTGTTATATGTGGAGAGTTTCTCCCCGGGCATCTGCTGAAAAAGGACTTGTATCCAGTCAAGACTTTCCCAGTAACCAAATGTAAAATAAAGAAAGAAAGAAATAGTTGTGTAAGAACTTACCATAACCTTAGATGTCCTTCTCTATGTTGCAGTATTCATAACAAGTAGGGAGATGCTGCTTGCAGCGCCACTGTACGGCCAGTATACCAAAGTCTTAGTCCAGGAGTGTACATGTGACGGTTATCGAAGCCATAAACCGACATTAGGTATAAAAGTGACATCTACAAGTACCCTCATCAGAACAATTTTACAACATACAGTAGTGCCTTTGAGGTTTGACCAGGAGAGTCCTAATCAGTCCCAGGGTAGTAGGATGGCTGTGTAGGTAGAGACCAGGTGGGATGATGGCAATGTGCCATCAGGATACCTGGGGTAGAAAGAGACGGGGGGGGGGTAAATACTGCAACATAGAAGAGAAGGTCACCTAAGGTTATGGTAAGTTCTTACACAACTATTATATGTCCTTCTATTCTGATGTTGCAGTATTCATAACAGGACGGAGAATACCAGAGCTTTAAGTATGAACCTGGGAGAGGTCAGGGTTCCTGTGGTCAAGGAGACCCTGTAGGATAGTCCTGGCAAACCCTGCTCTAGCACAAGATGCTATGTCCAGCTTGTAGTGTTTGGTGAAGGTGTGTATTGAGGTTCAAGTAGCTGCTTCTAAAATAGAAGAGGAGTCTATGCCTTTGAAGAAGGCAGTAGAGGAAGCAGCTGCTCTGGTGGAGTGGGGTTTAATATTGCCTTGTAAGGATTTCCCATGTTAGGAGTAGCACAAGGAAATGGACTTTGAGATCCAAGAGGCAATGGTCTGTTTAAATACAGTTTTCCCTAGGGTTCTGGGATGGAAGGAAATAAATAACTCATCTGACTTCCTGATCTCTCTAGTTTTGTCTAAGTAGTATCAAAGCTGTCTGTGTACATCCAGGGAATGTAGGGTCCTTTCTGAGGCATTTTATGGATGAGGATAAAAAACAGGTAGGTTAATGGATTGATTCAATGAGAGTTAATTCACTACCTTGGACATGAATGAAGGCTTGGTCCTGAGGACAACTCTGTCCTTGTGGAAAGCAAGGTAGGGGGATGTGGCCATAAGGGCTTGGATCACTGAAACCCTCCTGGCGGAGTTGAGGGCAACTAGCAGGACTGTTTCAATTTGGAAAGTTTCAAGGGAACAGAATGTGCTGGCTCAAAGGGTGGCCAAGTTAGTTTTTTCTAATACATAGTTTAGGTCCCACGGTGGAGGGATGGGTTTCCGTGGGGGGTTGATATGGAGGACTCCCTTTAGAAAACGTTTGACTTCCAGTCTGGATGCCAGGGATGGTGAAAATCGGCAGATAGGCAGAAATGGCAAACAAAATGGAATTTGATTGAGGAATATGTTAGCCCTGTATGGAGTAGCCCACACAAGTAGGATAGGATCCTTGGAATGGATATAGTTAGGGGGTCCTGGTTGTTCCTATGACACCAGTTGGAGAATCTAAGCCATTTAAGCTACATAGTTTCTCCTAGTACTAGGTTTTCTTGCCTCCTGAAGAACACTGAGTACGTCCAATGAATAAAGGTGTCTGTAAGGGATCAGAATTCTTTCACCCATAAGGTCAATTTTAGGTTGTTTACCTGTGGGTGTAGCAGGGATTCCTTGCTCTGTGCGAGTAGGTCTAGATGGTGGGGATATAACCTGTGGTGATTGCCCTTGGCTAGAGAAAAAAGGAGGGGAAACCAATGCTGTCTTAGCCAATAGGGGGTCACCAGTAGGATTTATGGTTTGTCCTTCTGAATTTTTACGAGGAATTTCTGGATGAGAGTGAAGGGGGTACAGGTACACCCCCCCCCCCCGCATGAAAAAGAGAAGGTGTCCACCTTCCAAGCTTGTGGATGTGGGTTCCTTGTGCAGAAGTTGGGCATCTGTCTGTTAACTGAGGATGCAAATAGGTCCGCTTGAGAAATACCCCACCTGTGAATCAAATCTAGGAAAGCCTCTCTGTAAAGCATCCATTCGTGAGAGGGGGCTGAGGTTCTGCTGAGTGTCTCTGCCATAACATTCTGTTCTAAGGGGATATACACATGGCTAATAAGTGGACCCTGGAGGAAGCTGCTAGATTCCAAATCTGGAAGGCCAGGCTGCATAGTGGGTAGGACTTGGTCCCCCCTTGTTTATGTACCACAGGACAGTCATATTGTCTGTGATTACTTTTAGGGTTTCTGGTAGGCTAGACGGGGTGAATGTTAGAAAGGCCAACAGCAGGGCTCTCATTTCCTTGATGTTGATGTGATCTTTCACTCAGAGTAGACCATTTTCCTTGTACTGCAAGGTGTTGTTGATTTGACTGTAACACTGCACCCCAGCCCAGATCTGAGGCATCTGTGGATAGCTGTTGTAGTGGTGCTGGGATTTGAAGGTGGGTCCCCGGGTTTGTCTGCATTGCACATATCCACCAGTGGCTCTCCTTTTTTAGGCATAGGAGAAGTGGAGAGCCCAAGGGCTGTGAATGTTGGGTCCATAAGTTTTTTTTAACACCCACTGAATTTTTCGCATGTGGAGCCTTGCCAAAGGCAGCATGGGTATAAGGGATGCCATGTGGTCTAACAGTCTCAGGAATTCCCGAGCTGTCAGGGTGGTTTTGGTGAGGGTTTGGTTTGAGGTACAGAGTTCCTGAATCCTTTGTGCTGAGATGAAGGCCTTCATGCAGTCTGTGCGGAGTCTGCACCCCAGGAAAATCATGTCCTGTGAGGGAAGTCAGGTGAGATTTCTCTGCGTACATCGTGAACCCCAGAAAAGAGAAGGTGTTTGACACCTGTTGTAGGTGAAGGAGTAGGAGTTGTTGGCCTTGATGAAGGATGAGTAGGTCGTCTAGGTATGGGTATATCTGTATACCCTGGGTCCTGCAAAGGGCAATAAAGGGGGTTAGACACTTTGTAAACATTCTTGGGGCAGTGGATAGACCAAAAGGCAATGTTGAGAATTGAAAATGACAGGAACCTACTGCAAATCTGAGGAATTTCTTGTAGTTCAGATGAATGGGGATGTGAAGGTAGGGATCCTTGAGATCTAGAGCTACCATGAATGCCTGGTGGGGGTGAATAAGAGGCAAGAGAAGAAATAAAGAAGAGATTGAGAAAGGCTAGATCCAGTATAGGTCTCCAAGGACCCTCTTTCCTTAGCACCAGGAACATTCTGGAATAAAAGTTTGTGTTCCTTTGAAGGAAGGGCACCGGTTCTATGGTGTCTTGATTGAGAAGTTGATGAATGATGGGTGGGAACAGGTGGATTTGTTTTTTTTGGTGGTTGAGGAATCCCTTAGAAAGGTGGGAGCATCCACCAAGTCATGTAATATCCTCTCTGGATAATGGAGAGGACCCAATGTTCTGTTGGTAGTCTTCCACCAGGAGGGAAGTGAAATGGTGAGACGAAGGGATAAAGGGGCGTCTGGATGCAGAAAGGTGAGTTATAGTGAAGGAGGCCTGGGTTCATCAAGCTGGCTCCGAAAAGGGGTGGTGGAACATCTGGAGGGAAATCTGGAAGTAGAAGTCTTTCTCAGCTGTCTATGTCCCTTTGATTGTGGTGCTGAGTGAAAAGATTGCCTTCTTACAAAGGAGACTTTCTGAGGATAGTTCCTAGGATATCTAGGAATAGGGGACACCAGCAGGTGTTTGAGGTTCTGTAAGTCTTTACTCTTCTCTTGGGATTTGAAAAGGGTGCATCCAGAAGTTTAGTCTGAACATCCATGGGGGGGGGCCTGTAGTCGTACCCAGGAGTAACGACGAAACACTGATCCAGAAGCAGCAGCTTTGGATGCAGCCTCCACAGCATCACAGCTGCACTTAATGGAGTGCCTGGTCACTTGGGATGCTGTGGAAGAAGTGAATTTAGTTGTGCTCCAATAGGGGAATCCTGAATCTCAGACAGAAGGGTGGAAGCTTTTAAAATGGTGTCAAGAACATACCTTGCCATGTGGGTTTGGTAGTTAAGGGCCCTAATGGCCAGAGTAGAGGATGTATATACCTTTTTACGTGTCCTGTCCATACATTTACTGTGTTTACCAGTTGGATAAAGAGCTGTAGAAGGCAGTTGTCTGGATGTCCTATCTGCAGAAACAGCTATAACAGCCTGATCTGCAGGAGATTCTTGTAGAGAAACTGTGCATCTTGGGGAACCCCGTAAAAATGATCAGGTCGTTTAGCTGCTGGGGGTTGGGAGTCTGGTGACTGTGAAGCAGGTAGGAAGGCATCCTGAAAAGCAGGCAGTAAGGGAGGCACAGCAGAGAGAAATGGCTGTTCCATTTGCAAAAGGTCAAAGTACCTTTTCTTGGATTCTGAAACCTCAGAGGCCTACCACTTAAAATGTTCCCTCATAAGGGAGATGGTATCTCCAAAGCTGAATTCTTCTCCTTGGGATTCAGGAGAAATAGAGTCATCCTCTTCTGGAGTAATGAATTCCTTGGGGGATTCAATTTGAGTTTCATAGGACTCCTCAGAAGATGAGTATTCTTCCTCAGACACATGGATTGGTTGAGGATTGAGCGTAGGAGGAAGTTGCTGTGATTGTAATGCCTGAAAAGCCTGAAACAGGCTTTGGGAGGATTCCCAGCCAAGCATATGTGGGGGTTCAAAATGCTTGGATTTCCGTTTCCTTTTCAAGGGTGTTGTAGGAGCAGTCAGAACAGAAGCGGACATTGGCCTAGCATGAACAGGAGGAGTAGGGGCTTCTGAGAACATGAGCCATGGTTCCTCTCCACCATCAGACTCTGATGGCTTAATTACTTCAGCAGACCGCACCCTGGCTTCCATTAAGGTTTCCGGGCCTGCTTTGGTAACCATCATCTGAATGGACTCCAGGTTCTCAATCGCCTCTAGATCCTGTTCTGACGCCTGAGGTGCAGCCTGGGATTCGGGCCTAACTTTTTTCGCTTTCTTCCAAAGCAGCTCGTTGGAAGGGCCTACTCCTCCCTCCATGCCTAATGCAAAGCGTGAGTCTTTGGTTCTCAAGATAAAGATTTAAAGCCGCTAATCAGCTATGTAAAGTCTTTGGGATGAACGACTTACAGATTGAATAGGATGTATGGTCGTGGGCCTCGGCTAGACAAAAAACACACGTGTGTGTCCTTGTGAGGAATCTGTCTCCCACAAGCACACTTCCCCATTCCTAGCTGACATGCAAGTCTAAACAGTAAGCAAAATAATTAAGAAAACCCACTGGGCACTTATCTGTACCAGTCAAAAACGGTCGTCTGGTCTTTAATGATCTGGAATGTGGTCTGAAGAAGCACGATGCAGAACTGGAACAGTACAGTTTTGTACCTACCATAAATGTAGATGTTCGAAGATCCACATTGCTGCAGTCCTTACACTTGGGTAGTCCGCTGTCCTCGGTCGGCCCGAATATCAAAGTATAAGGCTGACGTTGGTCAAGGCGCATTTGACTGACATCAGGACGTCAGGGTACAAATGCGCATGACCGACGTCATATCCTCAGTCTTTTCTTGCCCCAGATGTCAGAAGACCCTAGAAATAAAGGCCAAAACCAAAAGACAGCAAACCAACAGCCAACCATCCTAGCACTAAAAATATGTACAATATATACAATATACACCCTATTTACAACCCAACCCACACAACCCTCTAACTACAGAGGGAAGGAGGGAGTGGACTGCAGCAATGTGGATCTTGAACATCTACATTTATGGTAGGTACAAAACTGTACTATGTTCTTCATCTCACATTGCTGCAGTCCTTACACTTGGGTAGAATCCCAAAGCAGAGGTAAGGGAGGATGGCCAAACTATAAGGAAGCAGGAGCTGCCAAAATGCCCTGCAAATCAGCAGTGGCAAAACCAGCCCTGGATTTAGAGTAAAGTGGTAGGTGATAATGCCTAGAGAAAGTATGCACTGAACTCCAAGTAGCTGCCTCCAAAATATCCTTAGTTGCCACCCCTCAAAAGCTGTCGAAGTGGCAGTAGCCCTAGTTGAATGAGGCCTAATCCCAGCTGGAATTTCCTTGCCATGATGGGAATAACAGAAAGCAATGCAAAACCCAATCCACTTAGAAACAGTTTGTTTTGACACAGGCTTGCCCTGAGAACCCAAAGCAAAAGAAACAAATAACTGCTGAGACTGCCTGAACCCTTTAGTTCTGTCCAAATAATACCGCAACTGCCTGTGTACATCTAAAGTGTGCAAAATCTTTTCCCCTTTATTTTGGGGGTTTGCATAAAAAGTTGGCAAATGAATAGTTTGGTTTAAAGCCACACTAGAAACCACTTTAGGCATAAAGGAAGGATTAGTACGTAAAGATACCCTATCCTTATGGAAAATTAAGAAAGGCTCAACTGCCATAAGGGCCTGCAACTCAGAAACCCTTCTTGCAGAGGTAATAGCCAACAAAAAAGCAGTCTTCCATGATAAATATTTCAATTCAGCAGTAGCTGCAGACTCAAAAGGTTGTAGAGTGAGTTTCTCCAACACAAAATTGAGATCCCAAGCAGGAGTAGGAGCTCTTCGTGGGGGTCTTATATTCTTTGCCCCTCTAAGAAATTGCTTGAACAAAGGATGAGAAAACAATGGTGGGTCACAATCATAGTGAGCCGAAATTGCTGCAGCATGAACCTTAATAGAAGAGAAGGACAAACCTTTGTCCAGTAACTCAGTAAGATATTGAAGAGCCACACTCAAATTAGGCTCAGAAACATCAAAATCCTTTGCTGCACTCCAAAATAAAAATCTCTTTCATTTATCTGCGTACACTTTCCTTGTACTAGGTCTTCTAGCTTCCAAAATAACATTCCAAACTTGCTGTGGAAGTGGAGGCCCACTATGGTTCAAGACAGAATATGCCAGGCTGTTAGGTGCAGAGAGTGAAGCTTGACATTGAGCAAATGACTGTCCTCCTGAGACAACAGGTGTGGAATCAAGGCAAAGGCCATGGAGGTTTCCGTACCAGGCTTCTCAGTAATGGGTACCAATGCTGTCGAGGCCAATCTGGAGCTATCAAAATCATCCTTGGCTTGTCTTGTCTGGCCTTTAGTAGTACCTTTGGGAGGAGAGGCAGAGGGGCATACACATGAAGATTGCTCCAATTGAAAGAAAGAGCATCCACTTTCCAAGCTGTGGGATGAAACCTTTTGTGCAAAACTTTGGCAGCTGGTGGTTTAGTGGAGAAGCGAACAGATCTATGTCTGGAGTTCCCCATGACACTGTCAATTTCTGAAATACATGAGGATCCAATTTCCACTCGTGGGGATCCATAATTTGTCTGCTCAACACATCTGCTAAGGAGTTCTGTGCTCCGGCAGAAACCTTGCCTGAAGATTTAGCTATAAACTGAGAGCAGTCTCCCACAAAATCATTGCTTGCCTGCATAGGGGATAAGAATGTGTTCCGCCTTGCTTGTTGATGTACCACATGACAGTTGTGTTGTCTGTTAGAATCAACACCTGCCCTGGAAGAAGTAAATCCTTGAAAGCTATTAATGCAAACTGGACTGCTAACATCTCTTTCAAGTTGATATGTAGATGTTGTAGTCTGGCAGGCCACTTGTCTTGTATCCACTTTCCATTCAGATGAGCTCCCAAGCTTTGTCTGAGGCATCTGTCGTTAGAATCTGACTCGCCTCTGGCCGGGTCACAGAGAGTCCCTTGTTTAGGTGACATTCCTGAGCCCACCACAAAAATTCCTTTTGAATGCAAGGTATTATTTGAATGACAGTGTCCAAATCCTGGCAGTGCTGTGTCCATACATTTTTAAGATACCATTGTAGCTTCCTCATATGCAGTTTGGCATTGGGAAGCACCAGAATACAAGATGCCATGAACCCCAAGGCTTGAAGGACTGTCCTTGCAGTCAGCCTGGACTGATGAGACAACTGATGAAAGTAAAGGGAAAGATTCTTTTGTTTGTCCGGGGTCAAAAGGCCATCTGGGATGCTGTATTCAGTCTCACACCCAGAAAGCACATGTCCTGAGAGGGTACTAGACTGGACTTTATTTCGTTCACAGAATACCCCAGGCATCTTAGCACTGCTATCACATAATCCAAATGATGAAGAAGCTCGTCCCTTCCTTGAGCCAGAATCAGGCAATCGTCCAAATAAGGATAGATCTGTATTCCTTTTAACCTGAGGAAAGCTATCGCTGGAGCCAGAACTCGTGAACACCCTGGGCGCAGTAGAGGGCAATGCAGAGAACTGATAATGAGAAGTCCCAGCTCGGCAGATACTTCCTGCAACTCAGTCTGATAGGAACATGAAGATAAGCCTCCTTGAGATCCAAAGTTACCATCCAATGATCTTTGCCCAGCAGAGGTAAAAGCTGCTGTAACGTCAACATTTTGAACTTGGGAATGTCCAGATAAGTGTTGAGGATAGATAAGTCCAAAATTGGTCTCCACATGTTCCCCTTCTTTGGTACTAGGAACAGGCGAGAATAAAATCCTAGGCCCACTTCTGACATAGGGACCGGCTGAATGGCCCCTATTTGGAGTAACAGAGAAATTTGCTTGTGAGCCTCTATTCTTTGTGGAGGAGGAACGTCTGGCATGCCCTTGAAAGGAGGCAAGGTATGGAAATAAAACCTGTAACCGTGGTGAATGATATCCAATACCCATCTGTCTTGGGTAATTAAACTCCAATTTTCTTTGAAAAGTGCCAACCTTCCTCCCAAAGGTGCTGCCAGACGAGAAGGTTCTGGCAGCTGAAAAGGTAGGTCATTGGGTCTGTTTACGAAAGGACTGACCCCTGCCCTCACCGAAGACTGTGCAGGAGAACTCCCTGTTCTAGGCCTGAAAGAGCCCTGAGCTCTGCCCCTACCACGTCTAGATCTACCCCTAGACTGGGAATCATAAGAAGGATACGTCCACCCCTTAGTAGGCCAATTTCTACTAAACTTTGGAGGCTGAACCTGTAAAAAATCTTTAACAGTCTGCATAGACTTAGCCTTGTCTTCCATTTTCTTTAAAACTGTCTCAACAGGAGAACCAAACAACACATCAGATTGTAAAGGAGCATCTAAAATCCTTGTTTTAACATGGTCAGATAAATTCTGATCCCTCAGCCAGGCGTGCCTGCGAAGAACTGACCCAGTGGCAGCCACCCTAGACGAGGCCTGTACAGCATCAAAACCACATTGCAAAGAATGCTTACCCACCTGTTCAGAAACATGCACTAAATCTTGCAACTCTTTACAATCAATACCTTCCGCCAGAGCATCAACCTTAGACTTCAATTGTGAAAAGAGATAGTTTTGGTATTTCAACATGTGAAACTGGCAATTCAAAGCCCTCATAGCTAAAGTGGAAGAAGTATAAACTTTCTTTCCCCATCTATCCAAAGCCCTGGCCTCTTTATCTGAAGGAACCGGATTCTTGACAACAGAAGCCTTAACACCTTTAGGCCCCTGACTAACAGTTTCTGGGTCTGCCCTAGGACTCTTAAAAAGATACTTATGAGCTTCAGGCACCCTGTAATACCTATCCGGTTTAACAGGAGCAGGAGGCAAAGAATCAGGATTAAGAGAAGCCTCTGTAAAACATCTTCCACCACATCCAAAACAGGAGGTATAGCCAAAGGCCTATGCTGGGGTAAAACAAAAATTCCCTAAGCCTTTTCCTGGAATCAGAGAAGTCCTGACCTTCCCACTTAAAATGCTCCCTCATGGAATGAAGAGTTTCTGAAAAGAAAAATCCTCAGGAGGAGAAGCAGAAGGAGTAGAATCATCCACATCAGAATCAGAATAAGGAGAATACTCCTGCAAGTCTTCAGCCGAAGACTCTGAAACATCCGAAGCCTGCTCAAAACTCCTAGCTCAGGCTCCACCCTAGGTCTCTTATCAGGAGGGGCAAAGAACCCTAATCAAAGTAATCAAATCTTCTGCCATCTTAAGCATATGCTTCTTGGGCACAGTTCCTGAAGAACTAGGGGTGACACCAACTGAAGCTAAACCTAGCCTGCCTCTGGGAGAAGCCTTGGAAACAGAAGGAGAGGGCCTAACCACCTTAGGAAGGGAGGGGAGTATAGTAACCTGAGAAGCCCCTTCAGCCTGACCTGCCTCCTGAGAGGCCACATCCTGCAATAACAAAGTCTCTCCCTGGGATCCCAAAGAAACCTCCGGTGGAACCACCGGCTCCACCGACACCTCTAAAGAACCGGCGTCCGCACGGACAGTTCTTCCAGCCTAGGCTTAACTGCTTTGTCCTTGCGCTTCTTGAAGAAGCGGGCGCGGGCATCCGACGGCATTTTATAATTGCACCGCTTCAAGACTAACCTGGCACAATCTAACCTTCTCTTTATAGTGCGCTTATTGAATCTAGCACAAGAGCGACACCCAACAACGTCGTGCTCAGGCCCTAAACAAGGAATACACAAAGTATGATAGTCTCTATGCGGTATCTGCTTCCCACAAGAAATACAATTATTCACTTTTTCTGACATCCGGTAAACCACTGAGGCAAGAAAAAACTAAAATATTCCCCAACGGGGTACTTAGCCAACTTTGACTCGGTCTGAAACTCCGGAATCGAAAAATTTCAGAACGCCAACCAGCACTTGCAAAGCTGCTTCTGCATCGGACCATGCGGCAAAAAAGACTGAGGATATGACGTCGGTCATGCGCATTTGTACCCTGACGTCCTGATGTCAGTCAAATGCGCCTTGACCGATGTCAGCCTTATACTTTGATATTCGGGCCGACCGAGGACAGCGGACTACCCAAGTGTAAGGACTGCAGCAATGTGAGATGAAGAACATCGGCAAATTGGTGTCCGATGACCACTGCGGCAGAAAATTTCTGATGAGGGTACGTGCAGACGTCCCTTTTATACCCAACGTCGATTTATGGCCCTGGTAACCAACGTCACACATACCCTCCTGGACTAATACTTAGGATAATGGCCAGATGGTGGCGCTGCAAGCAGCATCTCCCTACTGTTATGAATACTGAATACTGCAACATCAGAATAGAAGAACATATATGCTGTTATATCCTTGTCAGGATATAACCCTTACAACTAAGGCTACTGCAACACTGATTAATATGAATATATCAACATAAGTACTTCATGCCTATCCACCTGATACATAAAACTGGTTTCACACACATAACTTGACTAGAAACAGCTCCTGGGCAGAATGTGAAAAGGTCCATGCAGGTGCTCTACCCCAGAGAATAAATACAAATAAATATATAAGAGACAGATAAATAGAAACAAAAATAAAGATATAAATACATACAGCTGCCAGATTACATAACTGATATCCTCAGAGCTAAACATAAGAACAATTATGAAGCATAAAGAAGACAAACCTAAGATAGGTCCTTAAGTTCTTAAAGCAACACACGGCAAATTCTTATACGACGACAGTGTGCTATGTCGAACTAAATAGTCCTAAAATTTAAACTGAGAGGAACTGCTAATTGTAGTTTAAGACAGTAGAATATACATTCACAAAATCCACAGAAGAAAACTGAGGATGCAAACAAACCTATGTTATATAATAAATAATTCATATCTTGCAGCTGCTTTTATTACACTTCATGGCACAAAGTTTGTATAATGAAAGATACAATGAAGTTAACAAGGCAAATGCACTGAAAAATGCATCAATACAACATATAAAGATCACAAAATCCTGAGAATTTAGAAATTATGATCATACAGGATCAAATACCAGTTAAGTAAAAGTAATAAAGTCAGATTCTATAGCTGAATAAAGATACAGCATTATTTCATACTGAAACAGCTACACCTGACTATTGAAGTGCCATGCAAATTTACATAATTACAAAATATCAAAACATGCAAGGAGAAAACAAAACGTGGTGAACAAGGACACTTAAAATAGCTGTAGTCCTGGAAGTAAATGGGATAACAAGAAAGGTCTTAAGGAGTCTCCAAGCATATTTAAAGGTTACCTACACAGGTAACCCTACAACCACAGAAAAAGGAAATGTGAGGTATAATCCATGTGATGAGAAAGGCACAGACAGCAAACAGAAAAGAAAGCAATATTGACTTAATGGGGGTCTATTCCTGCCACAGCATTAAAAATCTGGAGACATTAAACTAAATAGCCAATAACGAGGACATACAAAAAAACAAGCTGGACAAAAAGCACAGGACAGAGGTCAGGTGCTGTTACGGAGAACAAGAAAACAATACTGACAGCAGATGTAGAGCAGGACTTTTGCTGCAGAATTATCATACAAGATTAAGTACAAAAGCCAGATACCAAGTCTTCCTACTTAGACATTACACAGGGGGCAGCAATCTCAGGCCAATGCTGTTAAAAGGTAGAGAGATTACAAAACACTATGCATCAAAGTCATCTAATCTCTTCCTTTTTGTGTGCTCAAAAACAAACACACAGATGTCACTGGTAAATTGCAATATATGTAACTGCTGTGCTGCTGCCTTATGGACATGAAGTGACTGAAAACAGTATTTGTATTTATCATTATGTCAGCAATAAACTGCAATGTACATATTGGTATGAGTCTGCCTTACGACTCAGGAAGTATCTGAAAAGTGCCCTGCACCAATCCACTCACTTGTTTAAAAAAAAAAAAAGAAAGAAACACTATTCAGGAAGGCTAAATGAACATCTACTAAGGTACACTTAACATAAAACAGGCTCTTGTCCCATCTCCATCAGATTGTGAAAGAAACTAAACTGCAGCTAACTAACAATAAAGCAACTTAATTTACTACGTATATGAAAAAGAATCACTGCATTTGGTACAGAACTACCAAAACATTAAGTAACATGGATGAAACAGGGTAGCAATGATTTTACTATCTGACAATCTACTGTTGTGGCGAGTACCCTCAAGACAAGTGAACTATGTTCACCGTAAGGTCCAGTGCTGGTGAAAATCACATACTTTAATTTAATTGGAGAATGTCTACACATACAATATGGAAATAGCAAACCCTGCTCTACTAGCCAAGACAAGATATGACATCTACCTTGTAAATGTTTGGAAAATGTATGCCTGGACGTCCCAAGTAGCAGCCTCCCATACAGGATGAAGATGGCTGGGGACAAAGCTAGCACCTGTCACAGATGTAGCTTAATATCTCCTATGGCAGTACACAATGGTAAGACTAATAACTAACATCAGTTCTATCAAATATGAAATCTCTCCAGCTACTTCACAATATCTGCGTACAGTTAATAAAACCCAACAAAAGTGACTCTGTTTAGCATCTGCACTCATTGCCTATTATAATACAGAATTGCTGCAATGTTATACTCCCACCACAAGGTGTTGATCAATTCACTTCAACCACTACTAAGCAGCCCTTGTACAAGACTCAACATTACACAAAAAAACTAAACTCTCCAGAAAATTAATGGAAATTACACTCTTGATGAATAATGTCTTAAGCTTGCAATACAAAGACCACCTCCATCTCCAAGACACTGATGTGAAGATTGGCCAGGGTCACAGACCAGGTCCCCCACACTGCCCTCTCTTCGAAATGCCCTCCCCCCCAACCCAAGCAGAGAGGCATCCACTGTGACCACAGCCTGAGGAGGGGGAAGAACAAACATTCTCCCGGTGGACATCAGAGGATACTCCACACACCAACTGATCTGATCCTGACAAACTGACATCAGGGAACTGGAAAATCCATTGGATATTTCAAATATGGCCACTGGGCCTCCAGGGTCCACTGTATCTCTCTCATATGAATCCCAGCTAAGAAAACAAAGCAAACAGCAGTTGCCATGTGGCCCAAAAGCCTGAGGACAAAACATGCTGGAGGTTTTCTGCACACAAAAAGAGCTTGCTAGATCCAGAAAGTTTGATATTTTGGGTCATGGAAGCTTGGCAATATGGGAAACTGCATCCAAATGGCATCCTATAAATTCCAAAGCCTGAACTAGATGAAGACTGGGTAATTGACTGGGATCCCTAAGAAACTGCAAAGCTGCAGTAAACTGTTCTTGGCTATGATTAGGGATGCTCTCGTGGGGATGGTTAGAAGCCAATCGTCCAGGTAAGGAAAGACCTGGAACACTAGCCAGGCTGCTACCACTGCCATACATTTTGTGAATACCCAGTGTGGAGAAACCGAATGTCAGAGCTCTGAACAGATGGTGATTATCCCCCAGCTTGAAGGGCAGGAATCTCCTGGACCACCATGCAATCTTTACATGACGGTAGGCATCCTTGAGATTGATCAAGCGCATCCAGTTGTTCTTCCTCAACAGAGGTAAGATGGACTGCACAGTGACCATATGGAACTCAGTCTGCTTCACAAACCGATTCTACTTGCTCAAATCCAGAATCAGGAAGTGGTCCTTGTTCTTCTTTGGAACCAAATAAAACCTTGAGTAGACCAGATCCTCACTGGCCTGGTGGGTCCTCTTGGATAGCTATTTCCTTGAAACTTCTCAACTGCAATGGCCACTGCTGTTCTTTGACAGCGTGGAAAGTTTGGAAGTCATCTAGGAGTTGGAAAGGAGAATTGTAAAAAATGGAACTGAGTAGCCTCTGGATAGGACTCAACATCCATGCACCTGAGGTGATGGCTTCCCAAGCTTTCAGGGGCAAAGCAAATCAAATCAACACATGACTGCATCCAGAGTAGGGTAGCCAGGCAACCCTTCAGAATCCCTGAAAGGCCCTCCCGTTGAAACCTCCATGGAAGCCCTGGTTCTGCAGACCACCACTGATGTGAAGGTGGTGTCCACTGTCGTTACCCCCCTCCTCCCTGAGAACCCTCAGGAGGAGCCTCTTGAAAAGATTGGTAGATTTCTTAAAGAGATGTTTTCCCCCTTCTGGTTTCAAGAAAAAGACCATTGAGGGATATTCAAAATGAACTCCAATGGCAGACAGCATCTTCCTGTCTTGCTCACTGTGACTATGTAAGGTATTGCCAGCTATGCCAAGAGAAGTAAGGCAGTGGATGTGTAACATATGCCAGCATAACTAGCTGGAGTTTTATAAAGAATTATATGTCATTTGTATATCAAACTGATTTATACAAGTGCATGTGCTGAAAATGTATTTGTAGATCTGCTTATATTAAAAATGTACCAACAGTGGGTCCTGCTGGACAGAAAAAAAAGAAATACACCTGTATGTCAGACTGTATTATAGCTGCTGAAATTTAATATTGTAACAGAGGAAACTGGAAGAGAAGAGGTTAATCTCAGTCCAGCTATCTTTTAAAAAAAATCCTGAAATTAAGTTACACGGCTTAGGACATGAAGACTGTATCTTAAGAGTTCTCAATGCAGCCAGACACAAAATCTTTACTAGGAAGCCTTATGTGTTGTCCTTAGCAGTGAACAAATTGCTACCCTGGAATGGTGGAAGTGTTGAAATAGTTTTATGGCTTCCACATGCTATAACACATCTTAGCAAAGCTCCATCTGTGTTTATGGTAACAAAAATGTGAGAGACTCTGGTTTGGTTTCTAGTAAACTGGGGTAGTATGGAAACCAAAAGTCAGATGACCTGATGTATATGATGTCATTCTGTAATCCAGGACTGAAATGATGTTTCAATACTAGATAAGAGAGAAGCCTCAGAGCAGTCTGTTTTTGAAACCGGACATTGAAGGACCATAATAGTAATTCTTTAAATCAGTCAGGAAAATATAGTGAGATTAGTTAAGCACTGTTTTTCTGTATCTGTGTGACTCTATTCATGTGTGTTATTTTGATATTTCCTGGACTGAAACACTGGTGTTCATTGTAAATAGATATTTAGTATGTCCTGTTTTTTTAATTATTGACTCATTATACCTGAGTGACACCTCCAGCTGCATAGGTTCATAGGTAGGTACTAGGCTATCGGCCCAAGGGCCTACATAAGCCTAGCCAGCAAGGTACCATAGCTTACGCCACCCAAGAAAGTTATTTTCCTGTGCCACTGTCCAGCAGACACACAGAAGTGATCCCCGGGGTGTATTTCCTATTTCCCATCCAATCATCAAGATTATTCTTGAAGAGTGCTAATGAAGAACTTTGCTTGACAAAGATGGGTAGCTTGTTCCAGAATATAGGAAGTCTCTGGGACAGGAATCTATCCCTCCAGCGTGTCCTGTTTATTGTGGTGACAAAGTTTAGGTCTCTAGAGAGTGTGTAGCTTGGAGGGATTGGGATTTCTTTAGGTGTAGAATGTACAACAGCTCTGGGTTTGACATAGCTTTATATGTTAGGCAGAGATTACCTGGAAGCAGGCGATATGCTACGGAGTAAAGCTGGAGTTTTTTGAGGCGGTCAGTGTAGGGCATTTGTTTGAGGCCAGTAATCCTCTTTGTGTGGTACTTCTGTGGCCTTTCCAGCTGCTGCAGATGTCTTGTGTGTCTTGTGCATCTGCATTTAACTCCTACTGATGCTTCTAGGTGTCAAATATTGCTTTGTTCATATGTGCATCAATAATTCCAAAACTGTGTTATGTACAAGGTTTTAAAATATTTCATCATAAAGCTTACACAATGACAAGCTCAACTGCATTAATATTTGACCTATGTCTAGTGCAGGTAAATAGACATTAACTGTTTTTATGGCATTAATTTATACAGACAATTTTCACATTTTGCTAAACATCTCAACAACCAAGTAACACAAATAAAACTCCTTAGCCTCATATGAATGTTCTCAGCTAGATGAATAAAACGCTGCTGACAGTGTGTGAATAACATGAGTGGCTGCTGAGATACTGCAAGCTGTTTACAGTTACTTTATCTGCGGTGGTGGTGCTGCAGTAGCATTGTCGCCTCACAGTAAGACGTCCTGTTCGATTCTCCGCTAGAGTGTCTTCTGTGTGGAGACCTGCGTTGATGGGCATACCTTTGTTGAAGGCTGTGCGTCAGGGCTGGCAACTCGGCATGTAAAAATCTGCTGCCAATCATTAGCGGACCGCAGTTACGCTGTGGTGACCCCTAACCGGGAAAGACCGGAAGACACAACAACAACAAATGTAACAGTTGCTGTGTTTACTTTGACTTATAAAATTCAGTTTAAGACCTAGAACCTAAAGAATGCTACCACTATAAAATAAGTTTGTGCAGCAGAGTTTGCCATTTATACTTCCTTCATAATCACTATGATTCCAGAGATATGAATATTTGTTTGAAATGTGAGGACATAATTTGATTCTGTCAAAAGGCTTAGGCTCCGCTCACTGGAAGTTACACGGGCAGGGAGGACCATGCAACAGGAGCCAAGGCACCAGGGTGAAGGCCCATTACCGAAGGGATAAGGCCCAACTCCATCTGCAAGGAGGATGACATCAGCTGCTCCAAATCTGATGCCTTAATATTTCCCATGGACCAGAATGATATAATTGAAGAGGCCACTGATGGGGCCTTGGATGACAGCCAAAGGCTCAGTTCTGGAGGCTTGGATCTGAGGAGGCAAAGGAGTAGACTTGGGAGAGAACTCTCTTTGTGGAGAGGGTGAAAAGGGGGGAGAAAACTTGCGGAAAGGAACCTCCAGACAAAGAAAGGCTCGGGACACTGATGGTTGAGCAAGGTGCTTTCCCAGGGAACACACATGAATGGGAAAGACTCAGAGGAGGCAAAGGAGATCAGCTCACAGGTAGCACAGCCAAGGGACAAAGTCTGAGACACGGCCCAAAGGTAATCAGCTCTAAAGTGTTGCAGCTGACAACAGAGCACAGGCCACCAGGGGATCCCAAAGGTCTTGGGACTTATGGATCTGGCAAGCATGCAGCAGGAGAAGTAGCCAGAGCTGACCCCTTACGGTCTCTGCCTTAGGTTTCAAATCCTTAACATGCTTATCACCATCACCTTTACTGGAGGAGGCCAAGGAAGAATCCCCAAAGGGGAGAAAACCATTGAGGATCAGCTTGGCCCTGCTTTCGTTGAAGCCCTCACAAATCACACAAAGGGACTCCAGATGAGCAGCCTTGGCACAGTAAACAGCATCATTAGCATACTATGAGGGGAACTTGTAAGTCCAAGACACATTTTTTTAAACCCTTTCTCCATACTACAAAACACAGACAGACGGACACACAGACAGACGGACACACAGACAGACGGACACACAGACAGACGGACACACAGACAGACGGACACACAGACAGACGGACACACAGCCAGGCCGACACAGCCAGGCCGACACAGCCAGGCCGACACAGCCAGGCCGACACAGCCAGGCCGACAGACAGACACAGACACACAGACACCAATATGAACAGCAAGTCCCAAAAGGTGGGAAATGCTACCTAATCTACCTACCTGCTAAACTCTATGCTAAAAACTACAAACCTATCACTAAAAACAAATGCTATCCTAATACAGTAGAGAAAAAAAACAGATAAAGCAGCAAAAACCCTGTCCAAAAGGGAGCAAATGACCAAATTGCTGTCAGGAACAGTAGCAGACTAGATCTGAGGCAGTTCTAGAAATGTTGAGAATTATGGGTAGATTAGGCAGAGCTTGCTGAGCTGAAATCTTGGAGGGACTCTGGTGTTGGATCCAATAACCCACACGGAAAAGACACTAGACACATTCCAGGCAAAAATACAGGAAAGACTGTATATAATGTCCAGCCTCCTTAAAATAAAAACTGGCACAGTTAACTCAGCCTTCCCGGATGTAGATATATACAGTTTACTCAGCCCTCCTAGAAACAGCATCATCATAATTTCTGCAGCTACCAGACACCTATGTTATCCTTAAGGGAGCAAGAGTTTGTCATCTGACTTCTGCAAGATAAAACTAAAAATCTTGAGAATCACCAAAGAAAGAATTATTTATAGCTACAAGATCCAGAATCGGGCGTAGAAGGTTAGACTTTATTATAGTTCTCAGATTAATGAAACTGATGGGCCTCCCCTCACCGCAGGCTACTGATACCTAAATATACTTACTGAGTCCTCAAGCCACTTCCAGAGGAAAGCCTGTCATGAAACTCTATTAATCATGAAATTGCTAAACTACGGAAAGAAACGGGACACATTTGATGCCCTAAAGAAAGGGAAACTGTCCTGCATTGGATAGATGCAAGGTTTGAATTTCCAAAGATTATTCATCTGTGGTTAAATCCAAGTGCAAATCTTTTGCATCTGTCAGACAATTACTTTAAAATGGCATAATAAGTTTAATAAGACATTTATAGTGGAACTATCAATATAAAAATATTGCAAATGTAAAGGATTTACTACTGCAGAAGCACTTCAGTGTTTTTTTAGATTCAGCTATAACACTGGCTTAGTCAACAAGAGTTGCCCATCCTTTCTGTAGATCAGACACCAATGACATTGAAGATGATAACAGGTCCAGACATGTCTGCTAACACTCGCAAAAAGAACAAGTTTACCTTTCCCTCTAGCCAAACAAACAGGAGGAATTCTCAATGGCCACCATACATTTCAATGTGAAACTAACCCCTTTACCAAAATCTATGCTGGATTACAACAAAAAATATAACCACCTACAAGAGTTTTACAATTTCTACAAATGTTAAGTACCAAGCATTCATCAGATAAAACAAGAAGAAGAAAAAAGCTTCTCAATGACTTTTTGATTCCCCTCAGCAACAGTCTGTCTTGCTTTGGTCCTATAGCCAAAAGTTAACAAGGTTAAATTTACCTGAACCGCTTTTTTGTGGTAATAAATTTAAAATGATCTCCACCAATAGACTGGTTATCCCACTGGTTTATAGCTATAATCTTACCTATTACTGCACTTTTATTCAGTTAGATATTTTTCCACATTTGTTTTAATCTCTCCTTAAATGCTCTGTTTTGAGTCTTAACTGTAGGACCTTTAACTGTTGCTGAAAGACATACATTTGTAAAATTTATGAACAATGTTAAAGTTGATGTTCCATTTGTTCAGAACTGTTATTTTTATTTATTTATTGACATTGAAAAGCCCAGAGATTGTAAACCCTTCATAAACCCACCCAAAATGGAGTTCTCATATTAAGTATGCTTTGGGTTGCATGGTGTACTGTGTTATAAAAGATGTAAAAGCCCAGCAGGTCATTTAACTTTGATTAATAATTAAGGCCCAAATGATGACCACTGAATTTTCATTGGTAACTCCTTTGCTCACCCCCACACTCTATTTCACATGATTCATCCGAGACAGAATAGAAAGTATTACTGAAATCATATCCTATACCAGATAAGCACTTCAATGCCCAAAGGGTTTTACAGGCATTCTTTACGGAATCGAGCCTAGTTGGATGGATGGAGACTGTTACTCCCTACTGACTAGAACAAACTTACATTTCTTAATTTCAGGAAACCTTTTACAAGGATTCGCAGGCATATCTTACTTACACTAAATTATAACAGACCATAATGCTGTCACCCTGTACTGTGGACTTGGAAGTGCCTGTGTCACCTTAAGAAACAGCCGATCCTCTTATTTCTCATGATGCTGAAGCACACAGATTTCGCCAAACAACTCTGCTATTTATCTTTCACAAAAATCCATCTAGTTGAATTCAACCTTTCACATGTTGCTAACATTTTAAATACTACCTCAGGTCAAATTACACCACTAAAAACACTCCGATGGAAACAACAATGTTAAACTTTAGCCTGTCAAGAAAGACATAATTTAAGTTACACTCACTGAAACCTGGAAAGGTGAGATAGATATTTGAGGGATCTATGTACCAACACAGCAGAGATAATCACTCTCTTGTCCACCCTTTATGAAACTTTACAAATTTTTCACAAAATGGGATATGCTGGAAAAGTGCTGTGGTCTCTGGGACTATGCTACACTGCAGGTTATCATATAGGACTTAACTTCTGGATGCCAAGACAGGCCCTCTCTCCATCCACATGAGGATTTATACAAACCATTCCCTTCTCAGGAAGGCAACGTGTGATAATCTGGATGGTCACAGGCTGCAATAACAGAATCCAGATGGTTCCAGCACTGAGAAAAAGCAAAGGCTACTCCTCTTTCCTCAAAGGTACTTAATTATGCTTTTCTAGTGGGAAGACTCTGGGGGACTCAATGAGCCCCTCAGGAGGAGGGATTATGTGAACTGAGCCATGGTAAAGGAAGGACTAACCGAGATCATGAGGCCCTGAGATAAGTGTCTCTGGATCTTAAAATCTCCTCCCAAGTGCAAAAGAGGGAAAATAAAGTATTCTTAACTCTAGCTCTAGAACTGGTGAACATATTCTTAGATGATGCCCCAGAGGTTAACCATGCAAAAGGCAAATGATGGAAGGTAGACATCTGAGGCATCAGTGACTAGATACACACCAGCCAAAAGCAGCATGGGAATAGAAAAGGTCAGGATGGGGCCTGGTGTTTGTATATATCCATCCTCCACCTGCTACTGCACACCCTTGAGAAGTCACACCAGATAAACTGTGTAACGTTGAAGGGCTAACCTGCTAGTGCTGGAGAAGGATGCCCTAGTACCCTCCTCACCTTTGCCATCTGTACCTGCTAGAATAGAAGGCAATTCAGAGAAGTGTGTTCAATCCCAAGTGCAACACTGGAGAACCTGAGTGACGACTTCAATAGCAGACGTGTAACAAGCAAGTTCTAGCTACTAAGACGAAGGCTGGGCAGTGCTTATCCACAAATGTACCTCCCAAGATGGTTGACAAGGGTGCATATCCTGCAAACCCATCACTGTTTGCCAAAGCAGCAAACAAGTGCAAACTCTACTTCTCACTTGTCAAAGAAGAGCTAGTGGAACATGGAACCAATGAGGTTAGAAGACAAGGCTGCCATCCATATCTTTGCCTTTAATGATGCTTCAGCACCAGCTAGGGAACTGTGCAAGAAAAGTACAGTTGTGTACACTTACCATAAATGTAGATGTTAGTGTGTGTTCACTGTTGCAGTCATCACACTTGGGTTATCTGCCTGCAGGTAGCCTTCAGTCGGCCCGAATACTAGAGTCTTGGGATTTCTGTGTCGGATGCTGTAGCTTCTTCCATGACATCAGGTCGTCACGGGTATAAAACAGGCAGCCAACGTCATTACATCAGTTTTTCTTGCCCCAAATGTCAGGAGCCCACAAACAAGAAGCTAGTATATGGTGGGGAACACCACCAGTAAAAAGTAAATACCACTGCCAGTAAAAATGGCCATAGAGAGGAGAGGTAGAAAGGACAGAGAAAACCAGGGGGCTGCAGGGAGGGAAACCAGGACTGCAACAGTGAATACGCTCGAACATCTACATTTATGGCAAGTGTACACAACTGTACTATGTTCTTCTTGTCTCACAGTTGCAGTCATCACACTTGGGTTGATTCCCAAAGCTGAGGAAGGGTGGAGGCAGTCAAGAAGTGCTAGGGCTAGTTAGCAGGCCTTGTAAGACTGCTGCAGCAAATCCAGTTCTGGATTTAGAGAAACTAGGTAAGTGATAATGCTTGGTGAAGATGTGTACAGAACTCCAGGTTGCAGCTTCCAGAATGTCCCTGGTAGGGACTCCACTGAGAAATGCTGTAGAAGTGGAAGTAGACCTAGTGGAATGTGGTCTGATCCCCTGTGGGGTAGGTTTTCCATGGTGCTTGTAGCAGAAGTGGATGCAGTGTGCTATCCATTTGGAAATGGTTTGTTTTGAAATGGCCTTGCCCTCTGCCCCTGTAGCAAAGCTGACTAGCAGCTGGTCAGACTTTCTGAAAGATTTAGTCCGGTTAAGGTAGAACCTGAGCTGTCTGTGCATGTCCAAGGAGTGCAGGATCCTTTCCCTTTTACTGAGGGTTAGGGAAGAAGGTTGGCAAATGAATGGATTAGTGGACACCACCTTAGCCATAAAGGACAGGTTAGTCCTGAGGGAAACCCTGTCAGCATGGAAAATAATGAAGGTTTCCACAGCCATTAGCGCCTGTAACTCAGACACTCTTCTAGCTGAAGTTATGGCTAAAAGCAAGGCTGTTTTCCAAGAGAGGAATTTAACTTGGCTGAAGCAGCAGGTTCAAAAGGGGGAAGCGTGAGCTTTTCCAGTACAAAGTTCCAGTCCCAGGCAGGGGTGGGTGCTCTCCTAGGGTGCCTTAAGTTGTTAGCCCCTCTCAGTAACTGTTTGATGAGGATGAGAAAATAGAGGCGGCTCACTATTATAATGAGCTGTGATGGCAGAGGCATGAATCCTAATGGAGAAGGATAGGCCTCTGTGGAGTAGTTCTGCTAGGTAATCTAGGATTAGAGGTAAGGAGGGTAACTGCTGTGTCCTTTCCTTGAGACTGATTCCAACAACAATATATTTTCCACTTTTCAGCACAGGATTTCCTAGTACTAGGCCTTATGGCTTCAAGAATGACGTCCAGCACCTGTTTGCTGAGGGTTGCTGGTGGTGTATTCAGGGGATAAGCCAGGCTGCAAGGTTTAGGGTTTGCAACTGTGGATGCAAAATCTGTCCCTCCTGCTGAGACAGCAGGGTAGGAATTTGGTGAAGGTGCCAGGGTGGCACTGTTGTCAGACTGCGTAAGAGTGGGTACCAGTGCTGACGTGGCCAGTCTGGGGCAATAAGAATTGCCCTTGGCCTGTCCTGTTTGATCTTGAGTAGTACTTTTGAGAGGAGGGGCAGAGGGAGAAATGCATAAATTGAGAGGTTTTCCCATTGGAAGGATAGGGCCATCCAACTTCCAGGTCCTGCTGTGAGGGTTCCTGGTGCAGAATTTGCTCAACTGGTGGTTCTCAGGGGAGGCAAAGAGGTCCACCTCCAGTGTCCCCCCACCTCTGGATTAGAAGGTTGAAGGTGATGGGCTCTAATTTCCACTCGTGTGTGTCTAGGAGATTTCTGCTTAAGTCGTCTGCTAGTGAATTTTGTTTGCCTGGCACTTGGTTGCTCAAGGCTGTGTTCCACATGGCCATGGCTATCCTGCAGAGTGGGTAGGAATGGGTTCCCACCTGCTTGTTTATGTACCACATAACTGTGGTGTTGTCTGTTTTTATCAGCAGCTGTCCTGGAAGGATTAGGTATTTGAAGGCTGTCGGAGCATTCTGTACAGCTAGCATCTCTTTTTGATTTATGTGCAGGAGAATTTGGCCTGGGCTCCAGTGGCCCTGAATGCATTTGCCTGGAATGTGCACCCCCATGCATAGTCTGATGCGTCTGTTGTCAGGGTTTGGGCGGCAAGGGGTTGAGTGAAAGACAGTCTCCTGGTATGGTTGCATGCTTCTGCCCCCAAAGGAACTGCCCTCAGACAAGAAATGACTGGAATGATTGTTTCCAGGTCCTGAGAATGTTGGCACCAAAGGCTTTTTAAGTACCACTGAAGTTTCCTCATATGCAGTCTTGCATATGGAATTAGCAGACTACATGAGGCCATGAATCCTAGGGCTTGCAGTATTTTCCTTGCAGATAGCAGGGTTCTGGTGGCCATTAGTATGAAGTAGTTCGTCAGATAGACCTGTTTTTCTGGAGTGGGAAATGCCATCTGGGAAGTTGTGTCCAAACTTGTTCCCAGGAATACAATCTTTTGACTGGGCACCAGTTGTGTTTTTGTTGATGGTGTACCGAGGCTTTTTACAAATGCTAGGTGCTGAAGTAGCAATTCCTGACTGTCCGCCTGAATCAGGCAATCGTCCAAATATGGGGAAATTTGGATATTTCTCTGCCTGCAATATGCAATGGCTGGAGCCAGGCACTTTGTGAATACTCTGGGCGCAGTAGATAAGCCAAAGGGAAGTGCAGAGAACTGATAGTGCATAGAGCCTGCCATGAAGTGTATATATTTCCTGCATGACTCCCTTATGGGGATGTGCAGATAAGCTTCTTTTAAGTCTAGAGTGAGTAACCAGGCATCCTTGGCTAGCATAGGGAGAAGCTGTTGTAGGGTAAACATCTTGGATTTTGGGTAAACATCTTGAATTTTGGGACCACCAGAAAGGAGTTGAGAATTGATAGATCCAGGATTGGGCGCCAAGGGCCCTCTTTTATGGGCACCAGGAAAAGTCTAGAATAGAAATTCTGCCCCCTTTGTTCTACTGGAACAGATTGAATAGCTCTGATATTCAGCAGGGGAAGTACTTGCTTTTGAGCCTCTGCCCACTGGTTTGGAGGAAGGTCTGGAAACCCGCTTGGGGTTGGCAGTAAATGGAAGTAGAATCTGTACCCCTGGGATACAATGTTTAGGACCCATCGGTCCTGAGTAAAGGACATCCAGTTTTTTTGCATGAAGGGCAAGTTTTCCTCCTAGGGGCACAAGTAAATGGGCAGGACTGGGAAGAATAATTGAAGTGTCATTGTGAGCTTTTTCCATAAGGGGGCAGCTTACCACTCCCTGTTTCTGAGGTAGGAGCACTCCACTGTTTAGGTCTCTGCATACCCTGAGACTGTAGTCTGGGTGGCCTGTTTCCCCTGGGTTTAGACTGAAAGCCTTTAAGGGTCCGGAAAGGATCAGTTTTTAGAAGGCCAATGTCTACTGAAACTAGGTGGCTGCACTTGTAAGAATTCTTTAACAGTTTGCATAATTTTGCTTTTTTTTCCATCTTTTTAAGAACCTCTTTTCTTTGGTGCCAAACCAAACAGTCCTTGTTTAAAGGAGCATCTAGTAATTTTGATTTGACATGATCTGGCAAGGTTTGTTCCTTCAGCCAAGCATGCCTTCTCAGTACAGACCCAGAGACTGCAGCCCTGCAAGATGCTTCTAGGGCATCAAAGCCATACTGCAAAGTATGCTTGCTAACTTGGTTTTCAGAATGCATTAACACTTGTAAATCTTTTATTTTCTGCGTAATCTGGAAGTAACCCCATTTTTTGTTTAATTAGTTCCATAACATGTTGCTGGTACTTCAACATGTTCAACTGGCAATTCAATGCCCTGATGGCAAGAGTTGCAGAGGTATATACCTTCTTACCCCATCTGTCTAAAGCTCTGGAATCCCTGTCTGAAGGGATAGGGTTTTTGGCTGTAGTAGACTTAATACTTTTAGATCCCTGGGAAATGGTCCCTGGATCCGCAGTAGGAGTCTTGAAGAGAAATTTGTGAAAATCAGGTACTCTGTAGTACCTGTCAGGTTTTCTAGGGGCCGGGGGTAAAGTGTGTGGAGTAAGATTGGATTCCATGAAGACATCATCTACAACATCCAGGACAGGGGGTATAGCTAGAGGCCTGTGCTGAGGAAACTCTAAAAATTCTCCGAGTCTCTCTTTGGACTGAGGGTAGTCCTGGCATTCCCAGCGGAAATGCTCTTTTAAAGTATGCAAGGTTAAACAAAAAGAAAAAATCCTCTGGAGGGGAGTCAGAGGGAATGGATTCCTCTGCATCTGAATCCTCACAGGTTGATAAGGGCATGTCCTGATAATCAGAAGGGTCAGAGTCATCGGACTCCTGGTCTGTAGAATCAGAATGAAACTCAATTCTTTGTCTCTTAGCAAGGGAAGGCTGACTTCCCCTAATTAGGGTAATAAAGTCTTCAGCCATTTTAAGCATTTGTTTTTGTGGCATGGGAGCTTGAGCATGTGCTTTGGTCGTCGGTTATCTAGGCATAGTGCGTATTCTGGGCCCAAGAAACTCAGTAGTTTTAGTTAAAAACAAAGTCGGTTTATTCGAACATCGGTAGGTCGGAAAACACCCTCAGAAGCCGGTGCCTGCATAGCGGATCCGGTCCCATCCAAGGTAGAAACGTCCGCAGGTTCCATAGTCAAAGAAGCATCTCGAGGTATACCGGAATCTGAATGGGTCTGAGCAGAGTCCTGCGAATCTGTAGAAGCAGGCATCAGGGGCTGCAAAGGCACCTCACAGAGTACCAGCGAACTGATGACTAGCTTAATGCAAGCATTGTCTGCAGTTTTGGACCTATGCGTTCTGTCTCTGTCTATCTTTAAGTTTTTTGTTTTTTTTTTTTCAAAAGATCGGTAGTTGGATGACTTATCGAAGCCATTTCGGAATACAGAGAATGAGAGAGAAAGAATTAGTGACAGACACCCCGACGACGAATGGTTCGGGCGTTAAAAAAGGCACAAAACTGACAGTGAGGGACGTAGTGGTCTGGGCCTAAACAGGTGACGCAGTAGGAATGAAATTCTCTGTGAGGTATTTGCTTTCCAAAGGCAAGACAATTGTTAACTTTTTCTGACTTTAGTTAGAGCAAGAAAAAAGGATCCCCAACAGGGTACTTAGCTTTAGGAGACTTAAGGTTTGAAACTCGAAAAAGGAAAATTTCAGGCAGCGGCTGACCGGCATTTGCAAACTGCTTCTGCTTCGGGCTCCTCGTCAAAAAAGACTGATGTAATGTCATCGGCTGCTTCTTTTATACCCCTGACTACCTGAAGTCATGGAAGAAGCAACAGCATCCGATGCAGAAATCCCAAGACTCTGGTATTCAGGCCGACTGAGGGCTACCTGCAGGCAGATAACCCAAGTGTGATGACTGCAACAGTGAAACACGAAGAACATCTTAGGTTCATAGGTTCATACTAGGCTATCTGCCCTAGGGCATTTATAAGCCTAGCCAGAATGTGTTTGGCTTTCACCACTCATTTTAAATTTATTTTGCTATGCCCTTTTTCGAGGTTAGTATACTGTGCCTCTGTCTAACAGTGACACAAAAGTGATACCCGGGGTAAACCTACGATCTCCCATCCACTCCTTAAGATTCCTCTTGAAGAGAGTCAATGAGGGACTCTGCCTAACCTGGACTGGGATTTTATTCCAGAGTGAAGGGAGCCGCTGGATTATTAATCTGTCCCTCCAGCATGGCCTATTTATTTCAGTGCTGAGGTTCAAGTCTCTCGAGCGCGTAGCTCGATGGGATTTGGATTTTCTGAGATGCAGCATGTCCATTAATTCCGGGTTGGACATGGCTTTATACGTCAGGCACAGATCGCCTCTGAACAGGCAGTACGCCACTGAGTAGAGCTGGAGTTTCTTTAACCGGGCAGCATATGGCATCTGTTTGAGCCCTTTGATCCTCTTGGTGAGGTACTTTTGGGATCTTTCCAGTTGCTGCAGGTGTCTGGTAAGGTACATCCCAAAAAGGGCATTGTACTCAATTATGGGCCTGATGAGGGGATGAGTAAAGAGGCACAATGACCTCCCCTGATCTAGATGTGAATCCCATCATGATTAGGTGGGCTATATAAAATGTTTTTCTAACCACTTTGGCCACTTGGTTGTCAAATGAGAGATTGCTATCAACTTGGGTCCCCAGGTCCCTAATTACTTCTTCTGTACTTAATGGATTACCACCTATGTGGTAATTTGTGGGCACTTTGTTTTGCCAAAGGGATGACTATACACTTTTTGGCATTTAGCTTGAGGCCATGGCTCTGGCACCAGTTGTCTGTTTCTATGAGGCCCTTTTGGAGGATGCTTGTGTCGGCTGGAGAGTCGATTATGGCGCCCAGTTTGCAGTCATCTGCGAACTTGGTCAGCCACAGTCCTTCCATGTTGGCCTGTACCTCCGAGAAATATATACCGAACAAGAGAGAGGTCCCAGGACTGAGCCTTGTGGGACACCACTTGTAACTGGTATGGAGTATGACATGGCTCCAGCAATTCTAACCATGTGGGTTCTGTCCTTGAGCCAGTTTGCAATCCATCTAGTGACATATGGGTTTATATTTAAGCTGGTGAGCTTATCTATAATGCCCGAGTGGGGTATTGTATTGAAGGCTTTTGTGAGGTCCAGGTAGGCTGTGTGGACCAGCTTCCCCCTCGTCAATGGCCTTGGTGACCGTTTCAAAGAAATCAACCAGGTTTAAGAGGCAGGATCTGCCCTTAACAAAGCCGAACTGGGTAGGATCCAGTGTCTGTAGGTCCCCAATATCTTTATTTATGAGGTCTATGATGATCCTTTCCATAGCTTTGCAGACCAAGCTAGTCAGGCTTATGGGGCGATAGTTTCCAGGATACGTTGAGGCACCACCTTTATGGAGAGGGACCGCTGTTGCTGTACGCCACTCTTTGGGCACATATCCTGTTTAAGGCTGAGATTGAACAGTAGTTTTATGTTTGGGTTTAGCTCTTCTTGGAGTTCATGTAGGACGCAGCCCGGGACACCGTCTGGTCCCATTGATGCTGTGTTTTTGCTTTGGAGAGGGCTCTTACCTGAGCATCTGAGATGTCAGGGGCAGCACTCTGCTGGGATAGATATTTGCCCTTTTGGTGGGGAGTTTGCGCTGAACCTGTCAGCTAGGATGTTGGCAATGTCTGTGGGTTCGGTGTATTTTTTGTCATTTTGGACCAATTCTGAGCATATCTGGGAATTACCACCCAGGTTCCTAACATAACTAAAGAAAGCCTTGTGATTATCCTTAGTGTCCTGTGCAATTTGTCTCTCGAAGCTGGCCTTAGACAATTTTATGAGTGCCCGTAGTTTTTTGCTAATACTGATCAGTGATGCCTTCCCTTTTTGGGATTTTGCTCTATCATTTAGTAGCTTCCTCCTTCTATTGTATAGTTTGTTTATGGCTGGGGTCCACCAGACAGAACGTCTGCCTTTGGAGGATTGGGTCTTGGTTTTATTTGGGATCGCATGATCCATGCATTCTTGAAGGTGTTCATAGAATGCGTTTATAAAGGATTCTGCGGTCTGGGCCGTATTTTCCACAGGCCAGGGGGCTTTGAAGGATTCCACCTCGGTTTTGAGGAGTGTGAAATTTGCTTTAGAGAAGTTTTTCACTGTGGTTTTCTGGGCAGGGGGTGGGGTCAGGATGTGAATATCCAGTGAGATTAGTTTATGGTCTGATCTTACCACTGAGGGATACACTTCTGGTCTGGAGCATAGAGTCCCCATGTTGGTGATGATCAGGTCCAGTATGTTTTCCCCTCTTGTGGGAGTGGTAACAAGTTGTTCCATAGCATTTGAGTTTATAAATTCTAGGAACCTTTGGGCTAGGGTGTTGGAGCTAGAGTAATGCTCCCAGTCTATGTTTGGGTAGTTGAAGTCGCCCAATATAATGGTGTTTGGAGAGACCTTCATATTTTCCAGTGTTCTCAGGAAGGCTGAGTGGGGTTCCTGGGTTTGGGAGGGTGGTCTGTAGCAGGCTATAAACTGGAAGGCAGTTTTACACACTGTTAAGTTGCACATGGATAGTCTCTGATGCTTCGTGCTTTGCCACCAACCTGGAGGTGTGGGTATCTTTGATGAATATCGATACTCCCCCTCCTTTTGTGGTTCGGTCCAAGTTTTGGGGCCGAAAAGCATGGTATGAGGTATAACCTGGTAGTGCTGGGGTGCTCTTGGGAGCCCTGAACCAGGTTTCTGTTACTGCACAGATATCGATGTTCTCCATGCTAAGGAGAGTTTGAGTGTGCATCTTGAGGTTTAGACTTCTGGCGTTGAGTAGCATTACTCTTAGTTTCTTATCCCTTGTGATACCTATGGAGGTGGGTTTATCTTTTGAGCCTTGCCTAAAAAAGGCACAATGGGGGTAGCAAGAGCCTTTGCCAATATCCAAAAGCCCAGGGGTGACAGGTGCAAGCAGTCCCTAGCGAAGCATCGTGGCTTGTCGCGCATATCATCCCAAGCTGACAGGCATTGGATCCCCTTTGAATGACACCAGTACTTAAGCCAACTGTTGAAATTGATCATCTTGTCTTCATATTGTGGCATCATTCTTGGTGAGGGTAAGATGCTACTCAAGGTCAGGGTCATACCGGCCTGGGCTACATGCTCAGAGAGCTCTTCTATGTCTCTTTTCATGTAGTCCAGGGAGGTACGTCTCAGGTCATTCACACCAGCATGGACAATGACTGAGTCATATCTGTACTTGCCTTGGAGTGACCTGAGTGATTGTGTTATGTGGCGGATCCTAGCGCCCGACAGGCTGCTCACCGTGACCCTCTCCTTGTTCAGCCTGGTGAGCGGGACATCAGTGTGCCTGACAATAGAGTCACCTATTACAAGTGTATCAGGTGTGTTGTTTAGTCTTAAGGGTTGTGACTGTTCGGCACACTGGCTTTGTGAGATATGTGTTGCATGTGTTTTGTTTTGGGGTAGCGGATGCTTAGGTGTCTGCTTTGGAGGTCTCTGCTGCTTAGGCAGATCTTTATTTAGAGCCTCCGAGTATGTTTTTGTGTGATTATGTGTTTGGTTTGCTGTCGTGGTAGGTCTATGTGAGACTGGAATTGTAGTGAGTGTGGTTTCCTTCTCCTCCTGACTGGTTATGCCAGTATTGAGTTGAGAGAGCTTAGCCTCCAGTTTGGCTATATGGTTGCATCTCTCACAAGTGTTGGAATTTGTTGGGTGGAGGAGAGGGTTGTCTGTGTACATGAGGCAGTTGTAACATTGCCTCAAGATTCCCAGATTGACCAGCTGGACCGGAGAGGAGATTGACAACTGACCTTTGGACATGCTAGAATAATATTGGGAATTCTTTTATAATTGAAAACAAGGGCCAGTGGGGAGTGAGGGTGCTTTTAATTTTTAGTGCTGACTTATATAATTGCTTTAGTGAGCAAGTGCCAGGTAACTTAAGTGCAATGTGTTACAGGTAACTTAAATGCAAAAACGACAAACAGTAACTTTCTTTCAAGTGAAACAAGGAAATAAGTACAGTAAGCAATGCAGATATCACTAGTGATCCACAGAAGCCCTGAGAAGCCGCGTATTAGGTGGAATTAGCTTTCCAGGGAAATAACAAGCAAACAAACAACAAGCATATAAACAAAGCTAGATTCAGCAGGCCTGGATCTAATCTATGCTACAGCAAACAAGGTGTACCAATTTCAGTAAGATACAGTTCAAATATTCAGGCACTATAAACCTTTAACCAGAAATTGAGTCCAGCCTCTTCTCCCACAAGAGTGCAGACCACGAACCTTCTTAATGTAAAATAACTGGCCTGAAGCCCAAGTGCTTAAACCAGAATTAATACACTTTTAGAATAACAGACACTGAGCCCTCAATCAGCAGTTCCCAACCTAGAAGGATGTAAGCTATCTGTTCTGCCACTACAGTGCAGACCACAAACCCTCTCAGTGCAAAACAACTGGTCCGAAGCCCAAGTGTTTAAACCAAAAGGCTTAGAATGAGTTACACCAAGCAGTAATAAATACAACTGAGTACTTTTAAGATGATGCAAAAGTAAAATAAAGTAGGTAGAAACACAAGTACAGTAAAAGCAGATGAATTTTTTTTTTCTGAACAAGTGCTGAAATCAAAGAAACAGATTTGAGTGCTGAAACTAGAAAACTGGCTAGTTATAAGAAAAAAAAAAAACTAAGCTAGAAGGCATGCCTCCAACACAGAAGGGCTTGGGGGCTCAGAAGCCTACAAACAGTCTATACCACTTAACAGGAAAGGCAGGAAACAAGCTTCATTTTTTTTTTTTTTTCTGTTTCCCAGATGCTCTTTTTATACATAGTAGGAGTGCCTGAAATCAGAATATGATCTCACTGCACTCAGTTGAGTGAGCAAATGAGATGGGCCCAGAAGGAGTATCCAAACACAAATTTACAAGAGGGGCGGGCAGTTTCAAGGCCACTAAGATTAACACCAAAACAAAAACAAGGAGGGTGGGTGGGACTAACTGAAGAGCAGAGTCAAAACTTCCAGTTCAGTTAATATTCCTGCAACACAGTTAAAATCAATTTAAATACTGTATTTTTGGGGAAAAAAAGTGCAGATAAAGGTACTTAAATTCTCTTATACGTCCAGTTGAATACAGCTAGTTCTTAGCCGGCCAATCTGAGGTTTTTAAGCAGAAAATATTTCACACTGTACCACTTAAATAGGCAAGGACAGGAAATCAAAGAATCTGTTGTCCTGAGCCCTGCACTTGACATACGCACACTTACTTCCATCTGGTAAGACGAAAAAGTAAATAAGGAGTTTCTCCCGCCTGAGTCTCTAGCTGGCTAGGTTGAAATACTGGCACTTATGGCATAGCTTTTCAATATTCACTTTCTCCAGAAAAGAGACAACTGCATGGAATATGGCTCACAATCTAGTCATAGCACGAAAACTTGATCTGCTTTTCTTGGACAATAAACAAAAAACTTTTCCAAGATTAATGTTGGGATAGAGATTCTAACTCGGCAAGCAAAGGGACAAGGCATAGTGAATCAATCCAGGAATGATGTAATCTGAAGTGCTAGCAAGACTGGTGTGTGAGGATATCCCCCTCCCCCTCACATGTGGGAGCTAGAGATAAGATGAAAACACATTTATACAAAAAAATAAAAAAAGGTGAGAACCGCACAGGAAAAAAAATCAAGCATCAAACCCACTGATGACAACTCCCAATATCAGATCATATAATGTATTAATGCTGTCAAAAATCCTGTTTTGCGTAAGTAAATTCTCCCCAACAAAAAAATAATAAATAGCTGTGCAACAGACATTTAGAATGAAGTGTAGACATCACCCTTTTCATTCTAGTCTACTATGCTCACACTTATTTTACTAAACAGACGTTTTTAGTCATCTGCTTTAATCCACCCTCCAATGTAAGTCAACATTTGTCACTTAATACATGTTTAAACTGGTCTCTCTCTCACTCCAGCCTTTTGATCTCAAGATTTAAGATGACTAGTAGCCCAGTGCCTTGCTTATTTAGTGCAAAAACATTGTTTTGCCGGCTCCCTATTAATTCAGAGATCCATAACTGCGAGTACTGGAATTATGAGGGGAAAAATATACAGGAAAATAAACACTGAACTTCGCCATTTTCCTTTACAGCTGTTTTTTCCCCCAAGGGAGAAAACACCCCAAGTGCTGAAATTGTGGGGAAAAAACTACAGCAAAGTACAGGAAAACAACCAACATTGAACTTTGCTGTTCTCCTTTAAAGGTACTTTTTGGGAGGGGGGCAAGCCCCTTGCAACCACAATAACTCTGCATACTAACTCTGAGACTGTTGTACTTCTGACAAAGGAAAATACTCGGACATTGAGATCTAAGGAAAAGTTATACACACAGTCCCTTTTCTGCACATTCAGTCGCACTTTTCAGGGACACACAGTTACAAGTTTAAGAATTTCAAATGGATATGATTTCTTTCACATTATTCATTCATTTCCTCTTCAGAAAGCTTGCCAACTTTTTCTTTTTTAACAGATACAGCTCTCGACTGTAAAACAGACCTTGTGTTCAACTTACTGACTTACCCAACATCTTCAAAGTTTTACTTAAAGAAGCTGGACAAGGACAATATTCCCTTTTCTTTGCATCCACTTATTACACGGTCTTTGAATCGTAATATCACAAAGCTTTGTTTAGTGCATAAATGCAGCGCAACTCTGACGTGACATCCACACGACATACCCAAGAAGTGTGAGCCCTTTAACGATTGCTAGTGCTTTACTTACACTAAAATCAACTTGAAATGACAAGACTCTGCATTAAGCAAAGATAAAGCAGTATTAAAATTTTGTTGGCTACTCTCAGTGAAAGCTGTACCTTTGGCAAACTTTTTTTTGTCTATTTATGTCTTGTTGACTGGGTTCATCCCAAAGACTGTATCTTACTTTCAGGGAAGTCCAGGGACTGTATTCATACTGACTACAGAAAATTTGGTTAGAGCAAAAGGCAACTGATCCTTCTCCTATGACTATCACTCTGTACAATGATGAGGCTATACACAGAATTTGTACAACTTATTTATGGTTTATTTGGAAGGGAATGAGTAATGAGAATTTGCATAATAAGTGACATATGAAAGTATGAATTTCAAAAAATTTAACTTTGAGGCAGCTAGTGTGGGGGATGTATTACACTGCCTACTTTTGTTACTCATGTAAAGATTGTCATTAACCTTTTCCTATTTTCTACATGGGATTTTGGTGTTGTGACATCTTTCGCCATCTCTTCACTCAATGCCACCCTCCAACCTTCAACAGTCATGCCTGACTGTTGCAGGTATTCTCTCACACAATCTATCCATACTTTTGCTGGACTCCCTCATTTCTTCTTGCTTTCTTCCTGTCTGTCCCAAATCTTCATCACCAGATTATCTCCTGCTTTTCTACACACATGCTTGAATCTCCCTAATCTGTTTTCGGATTTTCTCTGCAATAGAAGCTATTTGGGCTTCTGCTCTGATGTCCTCATTTCTTCATCTAAACCATAGTGTGCATCCTACCTCTTTCATCCACCTCATCACCATCAAACCTACCTTCCTCATCCGCTCTGTCTTTACTGCCCAGGTTTCTATACTGTACCGTAGTACTGGTCACACCACTGTTTTGTACTTCTTAGTTTTCAGCTTCTTTGGCATTCTTCTGTCATACACTGCTCCTAACACTGTGCCAGTTGGCTACAGTCCTTCTGATTCTAGCTTTGACCTCTTAATTCAGACCTCCCTTCTCCTCAACCAACCCTCCTAGATACCTGAAGATGTTAACTTGCTCCATTATTTTCTCTTCTATTTCAATTCTCGGCTTATTCCTATTTCCCCCATTTGCTGCCATTAGAACTCTCTTATCTGTACTCAAGTTTCATGCCATATTCCTTCAATTTTGCATTCCATTAACCTACCCTTTGCTTAAATTCTTGCTCAGAGTCTCCCTGTAATGACACATCATCTGCATACAGCAATTTTATTGCTCTGTCCCCTCCAACCTGTTTGCTAATGTTGTCCATCACAAGTATGGACAGCAGTGGACTCGGAGCTCTACCCTGATGCACACCAGCTCCCAGTGGGAACCCCTCTGTGAGGCTGAACACTACTTGTACTTGAGGCACTGGGTCCTCGTACTTAACCTGCATTAATTCTGCCAATATTTCTGGGACTTCCAACCACTGCAGGACTGTCCAACTCACCTTTCACAGGACCTTGTTATTTGCTTTCTCCAAGTCTAAGAATGCCCAGTTGGTCTCATTCTTCACCTCTAGTTTATTCTCAATTACCTGTCTCACTGCAAAACACCAGGTCAATTGTGCTGCATCCTGATCTTAATTCAAACTGCTCATTTCCCATCTTACTTTCTATTACTCTGCATATGCTTTTATCAATCACCCTCACCAGAAATTTCATTCTGCATGTCCTCTCTCACCACATCCATAATCCTTATCTTAGGCCTTCCTCTTTTCCTGTTACCTGGTAGATTCATCCTTTGCTTCTTTTTCCCAATATACTCAGCATCCCTCCTCAGCACATGTCCACACTAATGTAATCTTGCCTCTCTGGCTTTGTCTCCAAACCTTCCAACCTGGGCTGACCCTCTAATCTACTTATTCCTAATCCTGTCCACCCTTGTCACACCCAGTGCAAATCTTAACATCTTTACCTCTGCCACATCCAGCTCTAACTCCTGCCTTTTTGTCAATGCCACTCTCTCCAACTCATATAACACAGCTGGTCTCACTACCCTCTTGCAGACCTTCCCTTTCACTCTTACTGGTACTAGTCTGTCACAAATCACTCCTGACACTTCTCCAGCCACTCCATCCTGCCTGCACTCTCTTTTTCACCTCTCTTCCACACTCACCATTACTCTGAACTATTGATCCCAAGTATTTAAACTCATCCACCTTCGCCACCTCTACTCCTTGCATCCTCACCATTCCTCTATCCTCCCTCTCATTCACACACATATATTCTGTCTTAGTCCTGCTGACCTTCATTCCTCTTCTCTCTAGAGCATATCTCCATCTCTCCAGGGGCTCCTCCACCTGTTCCCTACTCTCACTACAGATCACAATGTCATCTGCAAACATCATAGTCCACGGGGACTCCTGTCTGATCTTGTCTGTCAAGCTGTCCATCACCATTGCACATAAGAAAGGGCTTAAAGCTGATCCTTGATGTAATCCCACCTCCACCTTAAACGCATCTGTCACTCCTATCACAGACCTCACTGCTGTCACACTACCCTTGTACATATCCTGTACCACTCTTACATACTTCTCTGACACTCCAGACTTCCTCATACAATACCACAACTCCTCTCTAGGCACCCTCTCATATGTTTTATCTAAGTCTACAAAAACACAATGCAACTCCTTCCGACCTTCTCTGTATTTCTCCATCAACACTCTCAGAGCAAACATCGCATCTGTAGTGCTCTTTCCTGGTATGAAACCATACTGCTGATCACTAATCATCACCTCCCTTCTTAACCTAGCTTCCACTACTCTTTCCCATAACTTCATGCTGTGACTGATCAATTTAATCCCTCTGTAGTTACTACAGCTCTGTACATCACCCTTATTCTTAAAAATCAGTACCAAAACACTTTTTTCCATTCCTCAAGCATCCTCTCACTTTCCAAGATTTAATTAAACAATCTGGTTAGAAACTCCACTGCCATTTCAGAAACACCTCCATGCGTCCACAGGCATGTCATCTGGACCAACAGCCTTTCCAGTCTTCATCCTCCTCATAGCTATCCTAACTTCCTCCTTGCTAATACATTGCACTTCATGATTCACTATCCCCACATCATCCAACCTTCTCTCCCTCTCATTCTCTTCATTCATCAACCCCTCAAAGTACTCTTTCCATCTGCTCAACACACTCTCCTCGCTTGTGAGTATGTTTCCCTCATTATCATTTAACACCTTTACCTGCTGCACATCTTTCCTAGCTTGGTCCATCTGTCTAGCCAATCGGTACAGGTCCTTTTCTCCCTCCTTAGTGTCCAACCTTTCATACAACTCCTCATATGCCTTATCCTTCGCCACCTCTCTCTCTCTCTATGCCATGCACCTCATCTCCTTATACTCCTGTCTACTTTCTTCATCTCTCTGACAATCCCACTTCTTCTTTGCCAACCTTTTTCTCATATGAAATGCAAATTCTGTCTAGCCTAGCCCAGTTTTTATATTTTGGGGAATATGTAAATTCACTCCCAACTCCTATTACTGAATTTAAATGTTACATGCCAAATCTCACCCAACATCTTGATCAGATATGCTGTGACCTAACCTGAGCCTGCTGTTTTCCCTGACTTCAGCTACCTTAGTGCAGTTCTTGCTTGTTTTAGGGTGGGCTCCTCTTCATCTTTCATTGTAAGCTGTGCTTGGAGTAGAACAACTTCTGTGGGGGTTTCTTCATTCAGAAGCTGATAAAAGTACTCATTCTATCTTTGATTTTGTGTGAACTGGTGACAGGTAACTGCTGGCATCCCTTATGAAGGGTGTCTGGCTATCTTCTTTACATTTCTGTCTTTACCTTACAATGTGATTAAGAGTTTCTTTGTGCCATCTACTGAGACATTTTCCAAAAGCTGGTAGAGTGCCTCTGATGCCTTGTTCTTAGCTACTGCAGCTCACCTCGTATCTTCTTTTTTAGGTAACAAGTATTGTTTCTTAGCCTGGTCTATATTTTCTATCTCCCACTTTTTCTTGCACTCCTCCTTTTTTGACGACTTCCTGGACTTCTGCATTCCACCGTTGGCTTTCTTTATGTGCCCTGCTTCCATGCCTAGCTTGGCCACATATCTGTTTTATAGTCATTACACATGCTGTTTTGAGGCACTGCTGTTCTCCTTCAACTTCACCCATTTCCTCTTCTTCCTGAGGTGCAAGAGCCTGGACTAATTTCTTGAACTTCTGTACTTTCTATCCAGTCAACTTCCAGACCTTCAGCCTAGTTTCTGTTGACCTTAGAGCCTTCTTTGAGCACTGCTTGCAGCAGACAATGTGCCAGATGCAGAACACCATCGCAAAGGTTAAAAGACACGGACAGCATTCATTTGCCTGCTGCACCTTACTCTGAGGAGGTCTGTGCAACCAGTGTAAGTAACTGTACATAAGAATCTCAAACAGCATTCCAAAATGACTCCAACCAAATAAAAACTCAAAATGTAAGAAGTTGGGCTTCAAAGAAAGGTGACCTGAAACACCACCATCTGAAAGGGGCTCACTACTGACATTTTGGGACTTGCAATGTCAAATCTGAAATGGGGGGGGGGGGGGTGAATAAAATACAGGAGAAGAGAGAAAACGGACTATTTCTCTTCTCCTTTAAACTTTTTTTTATTTTGCAGGGGGTAAACGCCCCACCCCACACACACAAACCCACTCAAACTTATATGAACAAACACAGATTAAAATATAACTCGGAGAAAAGGCAATATTCTAAGAAATGACAAGCTTGGACTTCACGTATCCAAGTCCGAATTTTCTGCCTTTCCATCTCCACATTCCTAAACACAGTATTGCAATTCAGTTACCTCCCAAAGAGTATTCTACTCTTTGAATGGAAATCTACACTGTATTTCCTGGTGAAGGCAAGGTGTGCACAGATGACCAAGGGGATATAATACAGACACTTACAACAAGCATACTTTTTAAGCAGGCAATGAAACTCACCAGCCCCTTGGGAAGTGCCTCTTCACAGCACTTTCCAATAGTTTACTACTTTCCTGCTTACAAAAAGTAATGTGGTGGGAAATCTATTTAGAAACCATGTGTTTGGTCTCTACAACACCTTCCCTGTCATTTGCAAAGGAGGTAAACAACTGCTCTTTTTAAATCTAGTCATGAATGAATTATATGGAGATAAAACTAACTGGTGTTCAGTGTCATTCAGAGTTTACCTCAGTGGTGGCTGCAGTGAATGCTGCTGAAAATGTAGCACATGCGACAGTCCTGGACTATATCTGAGGGCCCTGATCAGACTTGGAGGACCTACACTTCTTAAGCATCAAAACACTCTAAAAATGAGGAACACAACCAAAAAAACTGAACTAGAAGAATGAAATATGTGCATGCCCTGCCTTGGCTTTTTCTATTTCTGTTTGCCTCTAGACTGCCTTGACAGAAGGGTAAATTAGCCAAGGACAAATTGTTTGGTACTTTACTGTTCAATCTGCACTTGAGAGCTTCTTTTGCTATGCTTTTACAGGATCATTCATCTTGTGGTAGAAGGTGTTTACCTGGTCTATATGACATAGGAAGCAAGCCAGGGAGCTCAAAGTGTGGCTGTTTATTGGCCAATGGGCATAGGCCATTTTCAAGCTTTTTTCCTCTTCAATAAATAAAGCAAGTTTACGTGGAGCTGCCCACAGTGGCAGTTAGCAGTGCCCTGTATAGCAGCAAACACCTACACATTAAAATTTCCCTATAAAGTTATGATTAGGTCCAAAACCTGTTAAACAGAAAGGCATTGCTTGGAATTAAACATAGAGCAGTTAGACTGAGCATTGAGTAACACTGCCATATCATAGCAGTATACAACACCTTGCCCTTAACCCTCAAACTACCCTAGGAAACCCCTATTAAAACTCAAAGCTTAATCCCAAACAGCCTACCCTATTACAGGACTGGACCACACAGATATGCAATTTCCTAATGTTTCTATGGCCAGCTTGGTAGATTTGAGCTTCCTAAGCTCAAGTAGCAATTGTCTCATGTTCTCAGACAACTAGTTTAACATTAAAGAAAATAACATTATGCGTGATATAAATACACAACTTCCTCTGAGGCAAAAGTTTGCATACAAATGCGGTTATCAAGAATACCCACACTACATTCCTCCCACATACCATTCAAAACATACAGATGGTCTTGTGCTGAGGCACTTTAAAGAAATCTTCCCAAATCTCAAAGACCTATAAAGCTGCCTAATGGAAACACTGCTCTTCAGCAATAACAAACACACAAAGAAACACTAAACATCTCACATAAGCTTACACCCAATGGTCCCACAAGAGCAAAGTCTACAAGGCAAACATATTCTATACCTGATATTCCTGTCATTGGGGACTCCACTGTATGACACACAGATACCCCACTCACCAGGTCAGACAAGAAAATAACTATCAGTTGTTTATCTGAAAGTCAAGATTCACAATATAATAAACACACTGTAACCATTGCACCCCAGGTACCAATATGATTCTTTAACAGCGGCCATGTGGGTGTAAATGACCCAAGACATACCTCATTGGACTATATGAAAAGAGGCATAATGAATCTCTTGGAATATGTGTCACAAACAGCTACGACCCTTGCTGTGAGCAGCATACTATTAAGGTTGATGCTATAGTATGAACATAAAATAATGGATTTTAATAATGGGCTTAGTTTCTGGTGTCACTCCAGGGGGGAATTAAATATCTGTCAGCATGGGAGGACATGGTCAACAGACCACATTGCTTTGACAAAGATGGTCTATCCCCCCCCACCATGCTTTACATGGCTTTAGCAAGGATGCCCCCTCCCCCCCATGCTTTGGGATATGGGCTAAAACTATCCATAATCTTAAAGCCTTTTTAAGGCAATGCCACAAAGACCAACTACAAATGTAATGAAAAAGTCTCCAAGTAACCTCAATGCTAGCAGTCTAAATAAAACTTCACACCCTTCAAGCCTCCTCACACTGAAGGATGTAGACATCTGTGCCATGACAGAGACTTTGTTTAAAGCCATAAAAAGTACTCCAGCAATGCAAGACTACAGCAGCACATAATAGGATCAGATGCGGAGGTATCTTGATCTATGTTAGCAGCAAACATACCGTCAAGGTTGGTTAAACAGCATGATGCCATGGAGCTCATCTATGACCAAGTCATCAAACATAAGGTCCCTCACCATATCATGGCGAGTGACAGGTCACTATCTATGCTCCTGGAGTCTCGCATCTCTTACCTAAACCTGCTCACCAAACGCCCGCCAGTAGGAAAGTAAATGCTAGTTTTTTTTTGTTGGTTTTTTTGCAGTGGTTCAATAAGATTTGGCCCTGTATAGTGCAGAGTTTCTGGTGTGCCTTTTTCTTTAAACTATTGGAACTATATGGAAATCCAAGTTGAATTTTTCATCTATAGTGGTACCTAACAGTTTGGTATGGGACACAAATTCAGAGTGTGGTTAGATAAGCTTACTGAGAAGTGGGAGTTTTAAGCTGGGACGTTGTTTAGGAGTAAAGAGGATTATGCAACCTCAGTTTTTCCCTGAAAAGAGACTACTAGCCTAGTGGGACAAACCCAGTCAACAAAGAATAAATAAAAAAAAAGTTAAAAAAATATATATATTTGGTAGAAAATCACATTTCCCTATAGCAAATGTAACAGTCACCAAATCAATCCTAAGGATTTGGGCTACAGTGGAACTTTTTAGGGACACTCTTACACCAGAGTGATCATCAGATAAACATGTGAAGACCACCCCTGAGCTATAGACAACAAAGTGAAAAAGCAAGCAGACATCAGCGGCAGGATTAAGGCCAATACTAAGGACCTTTGAAAATGCAGCAACAAGCTGGACTGGAGTACTACAGTAAGCAACAGTTCACAAGTTATCACAACTATCTCTACTAACATTTCACCAGAGTGTGTTAAGATGATCTGAATCTTGGTACATTCCAACATGGGGTCTGCAGGTTTGGGAATTTTGCTGCAAGCTCTAAAGAAATGTTTTCAGTAATCCTTTCTATCCTTTACTTGCCATCTGTAAACACTGTTTGCTTGATACATAAAGAAATACTTAAACACAACAGCTTCAGAACTTTAGTCCTTATCTCTCGTAATACAAGGCAACACAGAATATAGCTTCTTTACGTTCCACCACAAAGCTGATTTGTGGAAAGAGTGAAAAACAGATGAAAATCATGTTTATACTGAGGCATTGCCAACACCCCATTCATTAAACATTAAATGTAATAAGGATAGGAAATTAATCCTGGGATTAACACACACACACACACACACACACACACACACACACACACACACACACAAGCTTTCACTGATGCATGAAGAGCTTTAATCAATTCCAGCTATCACAATCTGATGAATAACAATACTCAGGATGGTTTCCTTACTTAAGACAAGGATCCATTCTGTAAGTTTCCATACATGACCTCTGAAAGTTACAAACACTGGCTAAATAAATCAAACCAAGGCAAAATATTCCATTTTTCACAAAGGGAATGTTGAAGCATAATACAAACTGGTGTTTGCATCTTTTAAAACAGCAATCTATTTTGGGATATGGGGAACAGAAACAATCCATTGCCATTTTATAACAGACACCACCCATGATGCTATGAAACCATTTTTTTCTTTAAGAAAAACCTTGAAATCTTTTGTCAGGCTTATTGAAGATGATTCCAGATGGTAAAGAGACAGCAGATAGGACTGCTTTACGCGTCTTTGAAAAGCCAAGAATCAAAGAATGTTTGAATTACACTACACAAATAAAGAAGCTATGTTCTTATCATAATGTTCCATCTGTGTTGTCTGTCTTCACTTCCATTAACCTACGGGCACTGGTTCCGATCCTCTAAACCAATCGACCATTTTATTACAGCTTGAGCTTCCTAACTTCAGCTCCTCCCTATACCCACAAAACCCTGCTCCCCCAACGTACCTCAGATTGAGTTTGCCAGATAAAGCATAGCACATAAACATAATTAAACTGCAGAAATTACACAACTTTATAAACTAAACATCAGGGGCTCAACATAAAGAACAAATTCTTTTGAACATTCAACCAGGCTTCCCAAAGACTTGGATAGGGGAGGTTAATGGAAATGAAAATGGACAGCACAGTGAACATTATGATAAGAACATAACTTCTTTATCTGATGTTGCTCTCTTCATTTCATTAACCTGTAGAACAGTCCCCAGCTACTAAGATACAGGGTGGCCCTCATGAAAGGCTATTCTGAAGAACAGCAAAGCCAAAAGCACTTCTACTCCTCGATAGGATGTCCAATTTGTAATGTGTAATAAATGTGTGGGGATTAGACCAAATAGCTGCAGCGCAAATGTCCTATATAGAAACTAGACCAAAAAGCCTGAGTAGTAGCCATGGACCTTGTGGAGTGGGCCTTAATTTGTCCAGGCAAGGGAATGTTTTTGGAACAGTAAATAAATGTAATACAGTCTTTCAACCTTCTAGCTATTGAGACTTTGTAATAGATTTACCTCTATTTGCTACTGAATAGGATACAAACAGTTGATCAGACTTCCTAAAGGGCTTGGTTCTGTGTAAATAAAAAATGAAGCTGCCAGGAACATCAAGCAAATGTAGAGTATAATCACCATTGTTTTGATAACTGGGGAAAAAGGACTGGAAGATTGATGGACTCAAAATTTCCTTCCTTAGCCACCTTGGGTAAAAACAAAGGATTAGTAAAACAGGATAACTCTATCCTTGTGAAAAATCAAACATGCAAATTTTGAAGAAGGGGCTTGAAGTTCAGATACTTCTCACAGATGCGACAGCTACTAGAAAGTGCTTTCCAGGAAATTAATTTCAAATCCACAGTAGCTGCAGGTTCAAAGGGCAGGTAGACCAAGGCTTACAAAAATCATCATTAAATTCCAAGGTGGAGTAGGATCTTTCACTGGAGGCTGGAGCAGAAAAGTGACCCTAAGGAATGCTTGACAAAGCTAAGAAGCAGCAAGGGATAAGGAATGCAAGCCAAAGTGAAAATTGGATATGGCTGCTAACCGGACTTTGACAGTGGAATGACTAGACCCATCACTGAAAAGAGAAGCCAAAAAGTCAATAACAGTGGCAACCGGTGCTGTAAAGGGATCTATTAGTTTCTGTTCAGCCCAAATAGAAAATCTTTTCAACTTGCTTTTTAAATCTTGTGTTGAAGACCTATGTGAGGAGACCAAAATCTCTTGAACAGGGGAAGAAAGCCTGTGATATCTTGCCGTCATTGGAAGTGAAGAAACCATGCCATTAGCTTCAAGCCCTGTAAGTCCGGATGAGGCTGCCTTGATGGGTGGGAGAGCAGATCAGGACTGGATCCAACCTCATCGGACGGCAAACCAGATGAGACCAAGGGAAGGTGAACCAGGTTTGTCAAGGCCAAAAGGGAGCAATGAGGATAACTTTGCTCAGCAACCTGAAAGCTTTCTGTAATATCTTGGAAATTAGTGGTATAGCAAGAAAGGCAGAGCGAAGACCGGAGGACCAAGCATGGACAATAGCATCCCTGGGTGACTGTCCCTGAGGAGGGATCAAGGCAAAATACCTGCTGCATTTGTTGTTAAAAGGGGATGCAAACAGATTGCAGCAGGGGAGACCCCATTTGTGGAAGATTATGTCTGCCGTTGACCGATTCAGAGATCACTTGTGAGGAATCGGTAAAACTCAACTGATCGGTCTAGTATGATGGACTCCACTGGAATGTGTACTGCTACCAGAAAGGGGTTGGAAGAGATCGCCCACTGCCAAACTCTCATCACCTCTTAACATACGGGGTAGACCTGGTTCCTCCCTGCTTGCTGATGTACCAAACTACTGACATGTCCATTTGAACTGCTATAGTCTTCGGAGGAAGAAAGCTGTTGGGTTCTTGCAATGCTAGAAGAACCGCACTCCTTTCCAGTACACTGATAGGCAACTTGGTCTCCGGAGACATCCACGTGCCTCGGACTGTTCGACCCAGATAATGTCTCCCCACATTTGGGGATGGAAGGACGAATGGATGTCCCTGAGTAATGTCTGCAAAGTGAAGCCACCAAAGCAGAGATTCCTTGTACACATAGGAAAACAGAGCATTCCTGAGCAGTGACCACTGAACTGCTGATGTTCACTGTAATATCCTCGTGTGGAAATGTGCCATGAGCAAAAGTGTTATAGGGGCTGCCATTAAAGCCAATGCCCTGAGAACTAAATTGGCTGGAGACTGAGGTATGGTTAAAATTTTTCTGATATGACTTCTTAGACTCGTTACCCTGTCTGTTGTCAGATAAGCACAGGATGTCCTTGTATTCAGACAAGCCCCAATGAAACCTATGACCTGAACTGGATCCAAACTGGACTTCTGCATGTTGACAGTTATCCCTAGAACTGGGGCCAGCTGTAGTAAGAGTCAGAAGCCAGTCATCCAGATACAGAAAAATCTGGTAGCTCTGCAGTTTGAAATACGATGCCACCACTTGGTGAACAACATGGGGGCTGTGGTGAGACCAAACAGGAGTGACCTGAACTGGTAATGACTGGTTCCCAGCCTAAAACAAAGGAATTGCCTGGAGTCTCTCTCCATTTTTATATAGTAGTACACATCCTTCAGGTCTAAAGAGCACATCCATTCATCTGCCTTTAAGAGAGGCAGGATGGACTGGATTGTGACCATCTTGAACTTTGTGTGTTTTATTGACTTATTCAGAGAGGTCAGAGCCAGAATAGGTCTCAAGTGCCCTGTCTTTTTCAATACCAAAAAGAATCTGGAGTAAAAGTGTGATCATACTTGATCAGGGGGATCTTTTGGATGACTCTTTTTTGCAAAAGCGTTTCTATTTTGTGGGCTGTGTCCTCCCTCTGATTGAGTGAAACACCAGGGAGGTAACTTTTTCTTTTGGAAGTTTTCAGAAAGGGATTGAAGTACCCCCTGGGTATGATCCTTCGCACCTATCACTTGTGATGGCCTCCCAAGCTTCTGGATGCAAGGAGAATTGCCCCAACTGTCTCCAGAGGAGGACAGCTAAGCAACTGCTCAGGATTGCTGGAAGGGCTTGTCCTGAGTGGTTTCTCGTGACCCCTAATTTTACAGGCCCCTTGGCCGTGTGGACGGCATTTTCCATTTTGATTACTTCCCCCCTCTGCCCTGGGGGAAAATTCTCCATGAGTGTCTTGAAAAGGATCCTAACTACTTTCAAAACCACATTTTCTTACTCCCACGCTGGTTCTTGGAGAAAGTCCTTTGTGAGGTAGAGAAATGTATTCCAAAAAGCAGACAAGATCTTTGCGTCCTTCTCACTCTGGGAGATGAGTCTCAAAAACACTTGGTCCAAACAAGGTGGAGCCTTCAAAGAGGGTGTTAAAGGCTTGCTTGAAAGGGTCCGCAAAAATCACAAAGCCTCATCCAGGCATGAAGCGTCATGGCAATGTCTGAACCCAGCAATCTTTGAGATACCCTCTGGAGCATGGGAAGTCAACCTCATGGACCACTGGCCAGTGACTGTAGGGTGTCCAGTCTGGAGGAAAAGGATTTCTGAGCCTCGGCTGACATGGACCCAGTGGTCGAGCTAGAAAGTTCTTTCCCCAAGTTCCACTGTAGCCTCGTAATGTGAGACAAGTGGTTTAACGCCCTCAAGGTGAATGTGGAAGAGGTGTAAACACTTTTGCCAAGTCTGTCCAATGCCTGAGATTCTCTATTCGGGAGGATAAGAAGAGGATCTCTACTGGCTAAGCTCTTTCTTGGTGGCTGCCGCAACAACCATGGCATCTACAGGGATACCCTTGGCCCAAAACAACTTATCTGAGGGGGCGCTGAGAATCTTGTCTGCTCTTTTTGGGATTGGCTCTACTCTGTCCAGTTCCTTCCAAGCCCTGGAAGACACCAGCTAGATCAGCTGGGGAGGACAGTCAGGTAGCAGATGGGCCAGACCCGAAAGCCTCCCACAACACCATATCCTCTAGGAAGGGTTTAGGGTTGACCAATCACCCCTCTGGCACAGGATTTCTAAAATGTCTCCAAAGGAGATGTTGGGTGATGACTTTGGGGACCCTTAAATTTCCTTGAAATCTGTGTCCAGTATTAGAGGAAGCCTGGGGTTCCATCATAGGGACAGAGTGGAGGCTTCACCTGAATATGGGCATCAAGGAATTGCCTCATCATTCTTTCTTTGTATGAAAAGCTTCAGGAAGACTTGGAAGATGCTGATGATGGGAGTCTCAAGGATCTCTTGGGAGATCAGGACCAATGTCTGAGACTGTTAATGTCGGAGTAGAGCTAGGCAACGACACAGTAGGTGTCATTAGCAAGTCACTCTGCCTGGGACAATGGAGGGTGACCAGGGTGGAGGAGAAGAGGTCAAAACTGAGCTTGGTGCTGACCGAATCGGGTCTAGCAACTCCGGCTCCAAGCACGACTGCAGGGGAGAGTGCGTCCTGCACTCCCGGGAGCCAGTAGGCTTCTTAGGAGGGGGTTGAGCCCCTGAAGTAGACCGTACCTCTGGGATGACAAAAGGAGGCAGCAAGCCTTTAAGGACCAGCTTACTCCTTCTGTCCACCACAGACCAGGGGTGGAAGGCCTGACAAATCACACAAGGGGTGTCAAGATGAGAAGACCTCGAGCAATTAAAAACACTCCCTGTGGGTGCCAGATAAGGGAATCTTCCACCCACAGGAAGTGCATTTTTAATACCTTGGGGTTTCTCAGACATCGTAAAGAAAAAGATGAGGAGAAATAACTTTTGTAAGTATTAAACAGAGGAGGAAGAATACAAAAGAAAAGGCACTCAACCAACTTTCATCAGAGGACGCTCAAGAACTAGGCACAAAGTGCTTCAAACAAGATGTGAGGTACATTGGGGAAGCGGGACACTGTGGGTATAGCGAGGATCTCAAATGAGGAAGCTCAAGCTGCAAAAAAAAAAAAAAAAAAACTCCCCATCAGTTCTGCGTATCAGAACCAATACCCACAGGTTAATGAAATGAAAAGGACAATATCAGATCATGCTTTTAGCACACAAATTTCACGGCAGCTACAGACATTCACTGACATAACAAAGTTCAATCTACTTCAACATTATATTAGGCTTAAAAGTATAAGTTCAGACGTGTCAGGAAGCTGAGGAAAAGAAAAAAGGTAGCTCTCAAGTTCTCAGCAACATAACACCTGCCTAACAGCAATAAAAAGTAGCAGCCATTCAGGATTTGCATTTTTATGACCCCCACCCCCCTTTAGTTTGCAGGGATAAATTCCACATCTCTCTATGACCCTGAACTGGATGTAATGAAAGCAATATACTTACAATAACAATAGATCTGTGCTGTCTGTTTCCTCCCTTCCCTAATGTATGGGTCTCTGATTCAGACTTCGTCCACTACCAAACCTTGGATCCGGTTTCTCAAGCACTTTCCCTTACCCATAGCCCCATTGTGCTGAATGAACTACCCAAGATTGAGTTTGCCCACCTAGAAGCAGGCAAAAAGACAATGTCTAAAAGAAATGGAAGAAATCAGCTGATACACGATCTTGAAAAAGAACCTCTGTGAACAAAGACCATGTCAGCCAAACTAGTCTGGGGATCAAAGAAGAGATTACAGATAAAACATATGCAAGGGGGAAGGAGGGTGGGTAGCTGATAAAGGAAGGAAACAAACAACACAGATCTATCATTATGGTGAGTATATAATGTTCATATCTGATGTCTGTTCTGTCCATTCCTCAAAGTATGGGACAGAGTCTCCAGCTACTATAACACTTGAGTGGTCTTATGGAAGGATATTCCAGAACAGAGTCGACCCAAGAGATGATTCTGATCTGAAATGCGTGCCCAATTTGTAATATGAAATGAAGGTATGGATGTAGCTGCAGCACAGATGTCACTCTGACATCCCCTCTCCAGGCCCGTAATCAAAGAGCCTGAATCATCACCAAAGACACTGGAGAGGGATGTTCACTTGGAACAAAAACAGATACAGACAGTATTTCCAGATGCAGCTCTCTGCATCAAGCACAACTTCCCTTAACAGAACACAGGGAACACATTCAGTCTGGGGTTTCTCTCACTTTCTTAAGGTAGCTAGTAAGACTCCTCACTGGCACAGCTGTAGAGCTGAGTCCTCAGATGAGTTTCCAAGCAAAGTCCTCCACAACTCTCTCTCTGAAACCAGTGGTCTGTATCCCTGCAGCAAGCAGCTGACACACACTCAGATTTGATTTACGCAAACACGCACACACAGACTCACACACCTGGGAAAGGCTGGCACAGATTTACTAGCTATGCCCCTTCTTCCCAAACTATAAGGTAGTTACTGCCATGAAACACTCCAAAGCCAGCTACTCTAAGGCTCTTACAAGGGTATCCAATTACAATGAGTGAAATTAATATCAACACAAATGATAGCAGTGGCCAGAGAGACACCAAATAGATAAAATTACTCTCAAGGATTAAAATACTCTCTAAAGAACCAACCACAATGAAAAGTTTTAATATATTTAATAATAAAAGAACATGAAAATATGGAATATCTATTAATAATAAAACACCAGAGTTTCAATCACAGGAAATATTAAAACAACAGACTGAACAGTATTCAACTAATCTCACTATATTTTCCTGACTGCTCTAAAGAATTACTATTCCCTGGTCACTTAGCAGAGCAAGGCAAAATGAAGTGGGTAAGAGATCCTTCTTTGTTAGGTTCCAAAAACAGACTGCTCTGACTTCAGTCTCATCTAGTATTAAAACATAATTTTTGCCCTGGATTACAGAATGACACCACATATATCTGGTTATCTGACTTCCGGTTCCCATACTACCCCATCCCTAGCAAATTAACCAAAATCTTGAAAATACATGTCAATAATACATACACACAAAGGCTTTGCTAAGATCTGTTGCAGCTTCTAGAAATCCTAAAACAATAAAACACTTCCAGTCTTCCAACAGGAGCTAATAAACCATTCTCTGGCTGCAAGAACAACTGTAAGATACCACCTTTACGGCCTAAATTAAGTAATTTAATACTATTTTTCAAACTTCGCTGGACTGAGATAAACCTGTTCTCTTCCAGTATCCTCCGTTAACATATATGCATTTCCTCAGTTGCAACAGTGCAGTCTGATATAAATTTGTATTTCTTTTCTGCCCAGCAAGATACATTGTTAAGATACATTTTAACACAAGCAACTTTACAAATACATTTTCAACACAAGCATCTGTACAAATCAGTTTGATATACAAATGACTTAATTCTTTACAAAGTTCTGGCTAGCTGTGCTGGCATATGTCACACATCCACTGCCCTACTTCTCCTGGCATAGCTGGCAAAACCTCACATTGTCACAGTCATCAAGAGGTATTTGGGAAAAGAAAGCTATAGAACCAGCTACATATCTAGTTGAGTGAGATTTTGGAGGTGTAGAAAATGATACATCCCTTTGTTTATAAACATGAGAGATATTCAGAAAGGCAATGGGAGACAGTCACCTTAGATACACGTTTCCAGTCAACACAGGAGTAAGAGACAAACAACGAGTCAGTCTTTCTGAGGGTTTTTGTCTTATACAAATAATGCAACTGGTAAAAAAAATCCAGCAAATGTAACATGTATTCACCTTTTTCGAAACATTTGGAAAAACACTGATACGTTAATCATTTATAGATTTAGAAGCAACTTTGGGAAGGAAGGAGAGGTTGGTTCTCAACTGCAAACTGTCTTCATGAAAAAACAGATAGGGAAGCTTAGAAGTTAAGGCATGAAGCTCAGAAATTCTTTTGGCTGAGGTAAAAGTAACCAAAAACAAAGTTTTCCATGATAAAAACTTTGCATCAACCTTATTGGTCAGCTCAAAGGGAGGGCTGGTCAAGTCTTGCAATAAAACTGTAATAACCAAGAAAAGAACAGGATCCCTCACTGGGCGTCACAGTAGAAAAGTTACTCTGAGAAAAGCTTTGCAAAGTCTCAGGGATGCAGTGGGTGGTGCAATTCTCGCCAATGTGGAAAGATACAGCAGCTGTACTTTAACAGTAGAGTAACTGGCTTCCTTTTGGAAAAGGTGGGAGAGAAAATCCAAAATTGCAGCAAGTGGGGACGAGAAGGTGTCAAGATTGTTCTCAGCTGCCAAAATGGAAAATCTTTTCCACTTTTGTCTGTGAACCTTTCTAGCGGACAGTTTCTTTGAAGTCAGAATATGAACTGATGATGAAAACCTGAACTGCCTATCATAGGAATTTGAGAAGCCATATGGCTAACTTGAGGGACTCCACATCAAGGTGCAGCAATTCCAATGGATGAGACGAGATCTACAGCATAGTCCAGTACCCCACGAGGGTGTACTAGATGAAGCCAGAGGAAGAGAAACCACACTTGCCAGGGCCAGAAGGGTGCTATTAGAATGCCTGAGACCTTCATCAAAGCTTTCTGAAGAAATCTAGGTATCAGAGGTGTGGGGAGGGAAAGGCATTTAGGAGTCCGGAAGGCCAACTGTGGATCAGAGTGTCTCTTGGTGACTCTCCCTCCTGGGGGAACAGATTGAAAAAGATATTGTGGAGAGGTGCAAAGAGATCGCATTAAGGTCGGCCCAAGTGTCTAGATATCTTCTGCGCTGATAATGGGTTGTGTGACCAAACAGTGGGGGAAGAAAAGATCTGCTCAATCTGTCCACTAGAACACTGAAATGTCCCAGAATATGCATTACTATAAAAAGCAGTGACATACCTTAATGGTTTATGTGACGGCCTCTCTACAACGGGTCAGTAATCAAGGAGCCTCAATCTTCACCACCGACACCAGTGAGAGACTGTCACTAAAAACAGGAACGGATTTGCACAGTATTTTCAAATACAGCTCTATGCATCAGGCACAATTTCCCCCAAGAGCACACAAGGAACACGCTCCAGACCTGGGACTGGACTCTGTCTCTCCAGATCCCAAACAAGACTCAGTTTGGAGCACTGTGTCCCAGTTTCAAGTAGCACACGCACACACCTGGGAAAGGCTGGCACAGATTAACTAGTTGTATCCCTTCTGCCCAGACTATATGGTAACTACACTGTCACCAGTCAACTACTATAAGGCTCTTACAAGGGTCCCCAAATATACTGAGTAAAATCAATAATAAAATAAACGGTAAAGTATAACCAAAGCAGCAAGGCTTTTCGGAGTGGCCATGGTGTCACTAAAATAAGCCCAAGTACTCTCAAGATGTTAAAGGTATTCTCCAAAAGACCAGACACAATGAAAGGTATAAACATATTTAATAATAATAAAATAGAAAACATGGGAATACTAAATTTCTGAGTACAATAAACACCAGAATTTCAATCACAGGAGAAATAAAAATAACACAGTTGGAAAGATTCAAACAGATGCAGAAAAACACTACTTAACTAATCTCACTGAATTTCTTGACTGCATAAAGAATAACTGTTACCTAGCTAACTTAATTAATACAGTAAAGCAAAATTGGATGCTTACTTTCACAAGGCAAGGTGATGAGCTTCAAATCTAAAACTGAACTGATAACTGTCACAGATCTTTATATATCAGGTTCCAAACAAAACAAAACAAGCTGCTGTCTGAGTTCCACCCTCTCAGTACTGGTTATGGAATGACATCACATTTGATCACCTGACTCTGGTACAATACACACTCACAGCTTCACTAAGATCTGTTGCAGTATATGAAAGCTACAGAACAATTTCAAAAGCTTCCAACTCTTCCTTTTCAGAATTCTTTGTTTAAACAATCAGTTATAACACTGTTGATACATTTTTAACACAAGCATCTGTACAAATCAGTACGACAGCCAAATGACAAACTTATTTACAAAACTCCAGGTAACCATGCTGCCACATGTCCCACATGTACTGTCCTATTCTCCCTGGCACAGATGGCAGTTCCTCACATAGTCACAGCTTATTAGTAAAAACTATAAGAAAACCATAGCCAAGCTATAGTTTTCACTGTGCGATACCTTAAACCTCCTGTAATAGAAGCAAGTGTTTCAGTTAGATGGCTTTCGAATGTCCATGCCTTTTTATTTTTTCTTAAGTCTTTATGGATACATTCAGGGCAATAAAGCCAAACTCCACTAGCTGTGGACATATACAGTTCAGCCTTCTTACGATCTTGTCAGCACAGAATAAGTGGACTGTTTTTCTATACTTCAGAAACACAGGGTCTTTAAACCTAACTGATGTCCATAACCATTAAGGTGTTTGAAAAATATCCCAGCATACAAACCAAAAGTAAAAAGGTTACACAGACAAACCAATTAGTAAAACAAGAAAAACCTAGCCAAGCTACAGTTTTCACTGTGTGATACCTTAAACCTCCTGTAATACAGGGCCATAGGATATATGCAAATGACACCAAGTTTTCCAGCTATATGGCTTCACTAGCTGAAGCTCAGATTTTGTTAGATTCAGTGTGATCCTCATGTTCGAACACAGATGGAGCAAGAAGTCTCTGGCATGAATGAGTAGAACCGTGGTGGGAGTGATGATGAGCCAGTTGTCTAAATAGGGGAATATCCAGAACTCCTGCAGTCAGAGGTGAGCTGCTACCATGACCACACATAAGGTGAACACTCAAGTGGTTGTGGTCCAGCCAGAAGGCAGGGCTCTGAACAGAAAATGACTATTTCACAGCCAGAAGCAAAGGAACCTCCTGGATTACCTGTCCAGCTTTATATGGTAGTACACATCCTGGCAGTCTATCGAGCATATCCAGTCATTCTCCCTTAAAAACAGAACAATGGAATGTGCCTATTCAGAATTTTATTTGTTTCACAAATCTGCTTAGAAAGCTCAGGTCCAGGATTGACCTTCAGCCCCCATTTTCTTTGGCACTAAAGAATCTTGAGTAAATTCTGGATCCTTTCTGTTCTGGTAGGACCTCTTGGATAACTGTTAACAGTTACCTTATTTCTAAAGTGTCTCCTTCCCTTTGAGGGGTGGTACATTGGGAAGTCTTTTCTGGGGTATACAAAGGGAGAGGAAATAAAATAGCCTCTTGTTAGAGTCCTCTGCACCCACATGTCTAGATTGGTGAATGTCCAGGTTGAGTGAAGGGATAAGTGCCCCTCGACTGCCTCCAGCATGCTACACTCGGGCAACCATTAAAGAGCACTGGAAAGGCCTCTCAAAGAAGGGACTCCTGAACCTTGGTTTTGCAGACCACCTCTGGCCAGAGGGCAACATCCATTATTAGAATTCCCCCCTCTGCCACAGAGGGATCTGTCCCTAGAAGTTTTCAGTGTAAACACTTGACAACTGTAAAACCAAACCTTCTTACTTCCTTTCTGATTCTTCAAAAAGATTCTTTGAGGAGTTGAGAATGAGATACCTCTGGCAGAAAGGGATTTACCATCTTGTTCACTTCTAGAGATTGTTTAGACTATGGGACAAAAAGAGATGTAACATCATAACAGACATTAACAAAAGGCATCTTAAAATGTTCTACACAATCACACAGTCGCATCCAAGCATGCCTCCTGGTGGAAATGCCAGTGTCAGTTGCTACAGATGCAACCTCTGTAGTGTTGGAAATAAGGTGTATAGAGACACTGGACAAAGACTGAAGGGTAGCTAACTGCACATTAACAGATTTTCTCTGATCCACAGGCAATGGCCTGAGGAGACATTTGGAAATTTCCTTAGTCAAACCTCCCTGAAAAACAGGTAACGTGCCACATAATTCAATGCTCTCACAGAGAAAGTAAATGAGGTGAAGATGCACTTCCCAAACCTATCCAACGCATGAGGTTTAGTGCAAAGATAGAGGAGCTTTCTTCTGCCATTTCCTTTAGAGTGGCTACCACCAGCACCACCACTATGGAATCTATTGAAGGGCCCTTGCTCCAATCAGGGCAATCTTTGGGGGAATCTAGGAACTCATCTGGTTTCTTATGGATGGGATCTGCTGTGTCCAGCTCCTTCCAAGCCTGCTTACAGATGAGGCTGACCATCTTGTCAGTGAGAGGGACCACCCAAGAAGCCGACTGGCCAGAACCGAAAGCCTCAATGAACACAGCTGACTCCTCCACAAAAGATATTTGTGTGGATCAGCCTCTTTTCTGTTTAAGTTCAAGGACTGCTCCTAAAGAAACATCTTTGAAGAGGATCTTGGAAAACCCTCTTCTTCCTCAGTCAGTAACAAAAGTGAGACTCCTGAGGGGAATCCAGATTCTTTCTCTCTCAAGTATGCTTCCTATGAACCTCCTTGGTGGGCTGTTCTGGGGAAGACTCCGAAGCCAAGAGATTCTTTCCCACTAGAGCTAGTTTGAGGCTGCTGATAACTGGCTGTCACTATGGGACAAGAAGAGCATGACCTAAACCCTGGGAAATACTCCGGGGGGAGAGATGAATCCAAGCTCAAAAGGAGGTCTTGTCTTCAGGTTAAGACAGCACTCTTTCAAATGCCTCAAAGGCAGAGCTCAAAACTGATCCAGGGAGCCTAGCATTAGAAGACAAAACCATCAGAGGCATCTCACTCAAAATTCCATTCGACCCAAATCGGAGGCAGATGTCAGAGCCAAACTATCTAATGCCATGGCTCTGATAGGAAAGAACGGTTCAGAAAACCTTGGATCAGAACCTAACCTGTCTGAGTCAGTGCTGACTATTTGGTCCACGATTCAGAAGGTTCCAAAGTGCTAAGAGCCTATCAAATCAAATAATCCATCTGTGTCAAAAAACAACAAATGCTTAGCTCTGACACAATCTGCTCTGGACAGAACTCTGATTAAAGTGCTCTAATGCCAGAGGATGGATCAGAGAAAGAGCAACAGCTGAATAAGGTGAAGAAGCCATTCTTCCAGATCCATCAGTGGCTGGAGCCAGGAGGACCCTAGCTGGATCTGGGTCTGATGAAATCTCCACATCTAGTCCACATCAGCTTCTGTAAGACTCCTGCAAAGTCTGACTGACCATAACAGGGCAGAAAGTGATGGTCTAGACTGATGAAAAGACTTCCTGTAAGATGGGAGAATGGAGCCTAGGGGAATTTGGCTCCAGTGAGAATCTTGGAGGTGGGAAGATAGATTTGATAATGATCAACTCCAAAAAACATTAGTTCTGGGATTCTAGAAACTTTTGGCATCAGGGTCAAAGAGGATGTGTGCTCTGGGGCTCTCTTCTTGGACACCTTAGTTCTAAGCTGTCTTTTTTTTTTTTTTGGCTTTTTAATCTTTTTCGTTACTCATTTCTTTAGACGTCTTAACTGGTTTCTTGACAGGAAAAGCCAAAGGAGTGCTTGAAGGAGTAGAAGGAAGGAGTAGGAGGAGCATCTTCCTCCATGGTGGCTAGGACTGGCCCTTTCAGAATTAGCTTATTTTGACATTCCACTACTGCACAATGACCAAAAGCTTCATAAATACTAGGAAGATGTTTATTATCTTGACCCTGCTCATTTCAAGCTGTAAATAAAAAAACACCAGAAAGTCAGCACTAAGGAAAAAACACTAGCTAGTAATCCATCAGAGTTTATTCTCTCTCTCTCTCTCCAACGTCACAACTCCGTCTTAAAGGAGTAATAACATTACAAAAAATACACCTGCCTTAAATACATACATTTTAAATAGATAATTGATTAATTAGAACAATAAAACAATTAAATGCATATCCGATAAAAACCCACCAGTTCATTTCAGCATTTAACCCACAAGGGGCCAAAGTGTCAAACTTTAAAATGTAAACAGATTCCTTATATAACAATACATTTTTAATATTACATTCATCAAGTGGGGAAACAAATTTCTCTGGAATGGATCCACATAAACCTTCACTATTACCTCCATGGATTTGTTCAAAATGCATGGCTATTGTGCTTTCTTTTTTTTTTTTTGTTATTAATATCTCTTATATGTTCCAAGAGTCTGACCTTAAATGGTCTCTTGCTTTCCCTATATAGAAAATGTTACATAGACAACAGAGGGCATAAATAATGCACTCTGTATTACAACAAAAACTTTCTTGGAGGTGAAAGACACGACCATTAAACCTATGGAAACTTCCAACAACATCTTTGCAGGCTTTACATCTGCCACATGGTGTTGTACCATATTTACTCAAACATCTTGATATTTTATTACAAGGAAGCTTAAACCTGGTCTTAACTATAAAATCCCTCAAATTCCTTTCTCTTCTATATCACATAATGGGATATCCCCCAAAATTTAAATCTTTTAAGGACATAATATAACCCCAATAGAACATTAATAAATCAGCTAACACCATACTAAAACAACTAAATGTGGTAACAAAATACAAATCATTATGTCTGTATTTTGCACATTTCCTATCATAATATTTATACTTTGTCTCTTGCTTTTTTGTCTTTAAGACATTATTTCTGTATTATATCCCCAATTTCTAAACATACTGTTAGTTTTCTCAAGTTCTAATATAAAATCTTCTTCATTATTACACAATCTATATATGCATACAAACTCCCCATAGGGTAATGCCCGGATCATATGGGCGGGATGACAGCTTTGGGCCATCACATACGGAGTACCACTCTCAAATTTTCTATGTACAGTTGTTTAAATTTTATTTTCCTCATTAATATCTACTATTACATCTAAAAATGGAACACACTTTCCTATCATAAGCCCATCAAATTTTATAACAAATCTATTGGCATTAAGCTAATCTACAAAACTTTGTATCTCACTCATACTCCCTTCACATAAAAAAATAAGGTAGTCAATAAACTTACAATATTTCCTTACATACTGACAAAAGAACCTTGATCTATACACACATTCTACCTCAAATAATCCCATGCTTAAATTTGCATAGGAAGGGGCGAAAGAAGCCCCCATGGCCGTACCTTGTTTTTGTCTGAAAAGTTTTCCACCAAATTCAAAATAGTTATTTGAGACAAAAATCCAAGAGGTCAATGATAAATTCTGTCACTGGACGCTGCCCCAAAAAATATCTAACAGCTTCAAGACCAAAATTATGACCAATACTTGTGTATAAATTCACATCCACAGTGATCCAGTACATTTCTGAATTCCACTTAATGCTCTCAAATTTCTCCAAAAAGTGGAATAAATCTTTAATATACGCAAGCAAACCTTGTACTTTTGACAACAAATACTGGTGCAGAAACTGTCCTATATTACAAAGAAAATATTTTCTCCCAGAAACTAATGGACAACCAGGGGGGTTTATCAAAGATTTATGAATCTTTGGGAGACAATAAAAATGGGCCATCTGACAGCCTTCTCTCCCAAATTGTTTGTTAACATCCTCTAAAGAAAAATATCCCAGCCTGAGGCCCTTTTTCAAAATTTCATCATATTCATTTAAAGATTCTTTACATTTCAGTAAGTCAACTTGTTCATAAACTTCCATATTTTCCAAATGTTCATTACACATATTTAGATAATGACTTATTCATAATAACCAATTCATTTCCTTTATCTGATGGTTTAAAGACGATGTCTTCTCTCTTACTTAACTTTAGTCTATTCCACTCTTCTTTAAATTATAACTAGGAACCTTAAATTCCGACAGACTTTTCTCTACAGCAAATTTAAACATGCAATAAAAATGTTGGATACCTTCATGTGGGAATAAAGGCAAGAAAGAACTTTTAGACAAAATCTTACTTGTATCAAACATATAGGCATTAATTTAATCGTCTGACAGACATGAGTAATAGCTTTCATTCATTGAGCTATCAGAATCTTGTTCAACATTAAAACTGTTATCAACATTATTTCCAATATTGTCAAACAATTTCCTAAGATGCAACTTTCTAAAAATTCGAAAAATATCAGCTTTAACCTCATGCACTCTAGGTACAACTGACGGTATATACTTTAGACCACAGTTAAGGACAGCATAGTCCACATCACTCAAAGCACAACCTGAGAGGTTAACAATATATACATTAGAGTCACTGGTAGATGTTGAATTACCATTTACCTTTTTTCAAATACTGTCGTTGTTGGTCTCTCGAGTGGCCATAGAATTCCCTTTGCTGTTTTTTTACCCTGGAATCCTCCTCTACCCGAAGAGGATTATCTACGAAAAGTCTGATTAAAAATTGTTCTTCTTGTTGACCTCTAGGAAGAGAGGGAAATTCAGGTAGAGCCTCACTATCTCCCTCCCACGCCAAATTCCAACCTTCTGAGGTAGACGCCAATGTATCTGCACACCATTTAGTACTTGTAAGATGTACTTGGAATGAGCATCCGAATTTATGTACCGATGAAACTAGCAGAGGTGAACGAAGGAATACTAGTAATCAGAATTTTATCATGCATTATTTCTTGGATGCAGCAGACATCAGGAATATTATATTTTAAAAAATGGCCACTAGTACAGAATTAAAGGGACTTTAAGTCACTTTGATGGCATGCCTTCTTGCACTATAAGAATAGTCTAAACTTCAAGAAAATTCTAGGGAGAGACCAGATAAAAAAATCATGCACTGGAAGCTTTGAGACATTGAAACGTGGCCAGTGCAAACAATGCATGTATACAGAAAATAAAGACAGTAGGACACTGTTAGAAGATGGCTTACTAAGGGCTGATATTTTTGCTATACATCAAAACTTGTTCATCTTGCCCGGTGTCAGTCATGCATAACCTTTAATACAAGCAAAACCAGCAATTCACTCAATAAACATATTTATCAGCATTTGTATAGCAATAAAAAGAGACGCAATAAAAGTGGCTTAGCAGGGCATGCAATAGGCTGCAAACATTTTTCTACATTTATATTTTTCCATTCTTGAAAAGATTACAGACAAAAACAGAGGACTGGCAGAATTTATTACTGCATAAAGAACTGTATTGGGAGTTATGTTTGGATGCCAAGAGTGTCTTCTTCTTTCAGCTTTTCCCGGTGGAAACCCATGCAACCACAGGGTGGACATGCAGACTCCACACAGAAGGCACCCCAGCCGAGGATCGAACCGGAGAACCTCTTGCTGTGAGGTGGCAATGGTAACGGCTGCACCACCGTGGCAGCCCCTCCAGCTGCTGCCATTATTACCTGTTTTTCCCAACTCTGCTCCTCCACACTTTTCAGTCCCCTCTGAATTTTAACAGTTTTTCTCCCTTTTACGTCACATTTTCTTTTCCTTCTCAAATTTCTGGACACCATAGTCTCTTAAGTTAACAATTTCTTTTAACAGTTTACAGTAGTTTGTAGGCTTTTATTTAAACTGTTCACTGCCCAGAGCTTTGTTTTTAGCAGCATGTATTGCTGCCTCCATCTTGGAACCCTATGAGCTGCTGATTACAGTCAAGAAATATATATAACAAAGCTGTAGTAATAATTTCTATAATTGTTCTTCCATTCATTCCTGCAGTAAAGATGCATTATAAGATGACCAAAAACAGAAAAACTAAACAATGCACTCTGTATCTATCGTTCTGATGAGCGTGTAACATTTAGAAGTAGTTTTCTTTGAGATTATTGCTTTGTATAGTAGTTGAAAATTAATTACTTTTACTTTGTTGATAAAACTATGACAGCATTTTACATTAATTATCATCAATGATAAATTGATCATGCTGAGTAATCTATGGGAATGGGAAAAGCTGTCCATCTTTTAATGGTCGTGTTGCAAGTTATGAGACAAACTCTCAAACTGGTTTTACTACAGTGAAGGAAAATTTGAAGATCAACCATTTTGCCTCCTAGAAGAACACCAGAATTATGATCATTTGGTTGTGGAAGCATAAAGATGTCATTAGGGTCTAAATATTTTACCAGTCTTTCACAAAGTAATACAGAACCGATGAATAAATCATGGCTATTCAGTTATGTTTGTGTTTTTCTGTCTAGAAAGGAGATGACCAATGAATTACAACAGTGTGATGTGGTTAATTCATGCCTTACATTTGTCAAAAGAGGTAACTGAGTTTGTTGAAGTTCTGTATCACACTTGCTAAGATTACTATGTAGTATAAGTTGAAATCTGCTAAACTTGGGCCACCTATCTGTTTGGGTACAGTCAGTTATGAGTGAGACATTCTAATTGACTTAGGGGACCAAATTTGTTATATTAGTTAAGAAATAATTATTTTAAATGTGTTTAGTGGATGGAATTTGGACATGAAGTGCATTAGTTTTTTTTTTAAACAGGTACTTATTTTGATTATAACTTATTTAGACATATTCAGAACTTCATGCCAAACTATTTTAGTTGTGGTTCAATTGCTTACTCACATTTTAGGATATTGCTTTGATGCAAGTCAAAAATATTATGGAAAAATATTATTAGTAAATATTTCAGATTAGGTGTAATTGCTATTCCTTTCAAATATGTTAGGTCAAGGACTGCGTAATCATTAGATAAGGTGAAGATATTTAATTTTGGCAAGTTTCATTTATAGTTTGAAACATCTGATAAGATTTGAACAGTTTCTATAGTTTTTGAATACCTGATAAAGAATGCTTAAGATAAATATGTATATCATCTATGAATGCTGTGAGGGCTAGACTAGTTTCTTTAATAATTGGAAAACTGAAGTAAGATTAATTTATCTGGTAATTCTATTTAAATATTAAGATAAATAAAGAAACCGTAAACAACCTTAACCTGAATCATTTACGAAAGGAAGGAAGTATATTTGATAGGCAACCATTTTATATGAAGCAGTATCTACTACCAGTGAAATGAAATACAAGGCTTATAAAAAGTTTTGACTGTATATTTTAAAGTTATTTTCTGCACCCTATTTACTTATTTAGTGACAGGATGCTATTTTTACTTTCAAAGTGGATCTTTTAATATTTTTGTTTGAGTTACAAAGCTATATTACTGTTTTTAAACAGAACAGGTTGTTTTTAAATAGCACAGACCACCAAGAATTTTGGCGGTCCTTTGCTACACTGTTACATACTCCCTGTTTGACATAAAAAGGGGCTGTCCTCATGACATTACGGCCTTTTTAGGTATTTTTATTTCTTTCTGAACATATCTACAATAATATGAAAGCTCTAATATTTTAAATGTTTTATCAAAAAAAGTCGTACTCTGAACAGTTTGGCTGTCCTGATTATTTTGGTTTTTGGACTTTACTTGTTTTACTCAAGTATTGGCCTAATCAGTGAAGAGTACAAGGAGGTGATAATTTCTCCTTTTCTCAAGGCAATACCCTTACATATTAGATGAGCCATACAGAATGCGCTTCTTACCAACATGGAGACATGGTGATCAAAGGCAAGGTTGCTGTCAACCTGAGTGCTCAGATCTCTCACCATGGAGTGCAAACTTAGGGTATTGCCATTGATGTGGTAATATGCCGGAACATCTCTCTTACCGAAAGATGAGGATTCTCTCCATGGCCTTGCTGATAAGGCTAGTCAGGATAAGTCTGTATTCCCAAGGTCAGTAGAAACACCACCTTTGTGCAAGGGGATACTGTTTTCTGTTTTCTATTCAGCTGGGATGAAGCCAGTGCTTAGACTGTGACTGATAGGAGTACCCAATAGTGATGCTAATTCTTGTTTCAGTCCATGTAGGACGCAGCCTGGGATGTTAAGGTCCCATTTATGCTGTGCTTTTGGCCTTGGAGAGGCAGTTTACAACCTGATCTTTAGAGATACAAGGTAGGGTACAGACGGTAGGGATATCATGACGTACAGTGGTAGGGAAAGGGGAGTTTAATTTTTACCAAATCTCAGTTAACAGGTTAGCTATATCCATCGGCTCAGTATATGTGTTACAATTAACTACCATTTAGGAGAAAATCCGAGCCTTACCTTTTAGGTTACGGATGTAACTAAAGAATGCCTTATGGTTGTCCTTTGTTGAGGAAACTAACTTGGATTCAAAGTTTGCCTTGGAGGACTTCACAAGAAATCTTATTTAAGCTGTGGAAGGTGGGAGTGTCTCCAGTTTAAAGCCCATACCTTCTTAATCTTAGACAGCAATTTCCTCCTTTTATTGTAAAGCCTGTTTAATGCCGGTTGTCCACCAGTCAAGTTTGTTCTACCTTAAAGAGCTTGTTTTGGTCCTAAAAGGTAATGCCGATTCAATGCAGTTACACAGGTACTTGTGTAGGACATTGGTGTGTAGAGCTTGGCATAGTTACCAGTTCCGTTTGAGAGGGGAGGTGCAATAAAGTTATTTATACCATCCTGTAAGAGGTTACAATCTGCTTTGAAGAAGTTTTTTTAGTCTAGTTGTTGCTGGAAGAGGGTCAGCTGTGACAGTTACTTCAAATGAGAATGATATGTGGTCAGATATCACCAGGGATGAGCTCACAGTGGGGGTGCTACATTGGTCTCCCATATTTGTAAGCACCAGATCCAGGATGTTGGCACCCTTAGTGGGAGTGTCAACCAGCTGATCCAAGACATTGGAGTTGACAAAGTCAAGGAACCTCTGGGCAGGTGAGTTTGAGCATGAGTAATTCACCCAGTCAGTGCTAGGATAGTTAGAAGTTGCCCCAAACCATGGTGTTAAGATGTATCTTGATAGACGACTCAAGATAATCCAAACAGGCAGAGGGGGTGTCCTGATTCATGGAAGGGGTTCTGTAGCTGGCAATGACTTGAACAGATGTCCTACCAACCGTTAACTGCACCGGATATCTCTAGGGTATCATTCTATTTAACCAATCTGGAGGTCTATTTATCTTTGATGAATACTGATACACCGCCTCCTTTATTTTTCTTGCCTTCTGTTTGTGGTCTGAACGTGTGGAAGTTGTATCCCAGTATGGCTGTGGTGCTCTCCACAATCTTGAACCAGGTCTCCGTGAGTGCACAAATATCTGCATCCTCCAGGGAGAGGACTGCTTCCAGAGAGTGCAGTTCCATGTTAAGAATCCTAGCATTTAGCAGCATGACCTGGAGGTTGCTTTTGGTCAGTATTTTTATGTTGCGAGTTTTGTCCTTGTGACACTGCCTAAAAAAGGCACTGTGGGGTTGGTAAGAGCCTTAGCCCGTAGCCAAAATCCCAGGGGCGACAGTTTAAAACCATCGCCAGCAAAGCATCGAGGTCTTGCGATTACAGGCTGACAAGATACTGGATCCCCTTAGAATGAAACCAAAATCTAAGCCAATTATTGAAGTCAGACATTTTCTGTTTATATTGAGGCATCATTCTAGATCAGTGATGGCGAACCTATGACACGCCTGTCAAAGGTGACACCACAACATTTTGGGTGACAAGCCAGCGTTCATCAACACCAGAGTTACCAAAAAAATTGCTTTTGTTTTTATTGCTTGTGTGAAGTGCATTGAACTATTCTGTGCCATGAACCAGTTCAACAACACTGCTGCAGAGGTAAGGAAGTTATTAACCTCAGAGACTATTGCGGTACACAGTGTCGATAGAATCTGCAACGAGCAGGGCTGACACAGTTTTCTCTTTGTGGTTACACTTCTGCAAAGGGCAAGTAATCTGCATTTCTAAGTGCATGTTGTCTTACATTCCTCTCAACTGTCCCCCTTAATCCCTCCTAAAACTGGCGACTTTTTACACAATCACAATAATTAGATTTATAGACGTATTTTACTTCAGAAAACGTACATTAATTCACTTTCATTTTTTTTTCCTGTCAGAGTCTCAAATTAATAGTACTAGTAGTTTAAAACCATCCATGTCTCTTATTTCTAGATTTGTCCCTGATGTATTGACAGCTATGCTGTTTTATTTATTTTTACTTTTGGGGGCACAGCACAGCTGAGACAAGTTTGGCATTTTCTGAATTTCTGACACACCGAACCCTCTAGGTGAAGGTAAAATGCTGCTTAGGACTAGGAACACATAGTCCGAGAGCTCAGTCAGATCTCTCATCATATAGCGCAGTGAGGTACGTCTCACGTTGTTCACACCAACATGAACTATGAAGGATTATTAACAGTACCTGATGTTGAGAGACTTCAGTGCATGTGTAATATGGTGGATTCTGGCATCTGACAGACAGCCGACTGCGACCTTTTCCTTATCCAGCCTAGTGAGAGAGACATCTGTCTCTCTCACGATGGAGTCACCTATAACTAATGTTAGATTTAGTGTTTAGCCTTATGGGCTTGACAGGTGAGACACTGGTGCATGAGCTATTGTGTGTACTGTGTTCTGCAGAGGAAGCATTATGTGTAGTGTGCTTGTGTTTGGGAGGTCTCTGGTGTTTAGGTAAGTTTCTGGCGAGGACCTCCGCATATGTAGGTATGTCTGATGTGGATTTAGGTGGAGTAAGTTGTGAGGTGTGCATGCTGACAAACTGCTCAGTGTCAGATGTACTGACTGGTGTGTGAGAGAGCATGGATTCAAGGTTTTTAATATAGTGGCATCTTTCACATGTTGAATTTGTGTGGACTAAAAGTAGAGGGGTGTCTGCGTAGATGAGGCATTTGCTACACTGCCTCAGCATGCCCATGTTGACCAAGCTGGTTGAAGAAATTGTGGGAAGTTGTCCATCTACAGTGCAGGAATATGGCAGGAAATGGGGTCGCACATAGGAATAACTAGTGGGTAAGATCTGTTAGTACCTCAGAGGCTAGGCTTAGTGCTACACAAGCCAGTATAGCAGGGCCACAGAAAAAACATGAGGTTATCACAATGGGTGCTTACACAGCTTCACTAATAACGCCTCTTTGCCCGAAACTGTAAGAAAGATGCAGACTACATTAAAGGGATACAGTTGTATCCAAGTTAAAAACTGTCAAAATTATCTGTCCGGCTACGGCTAACAATGGACATGCAGTGTGCAGTGCTGCACAATGTGCAAACAAGCAGAAACCCACTCAAGGGTGGGGCTTAAAACCTTTATATAAAAAAAAAAATTCAAAAGAACCATTGAGGTGCTTACTCCAAACCCTAGACCAGCCAACCTTTACCAGCCAGGTACCAATCAGCACAATCCTCTCACTAGAGTACAAAAGGACCCTTTCCAATCCAAGATGGCCTGGAAAATTTGCTTAGAACAAACAGCCACTACAAAAAAACAAACAGGCCCAGATGCAGCAAGCCTGTATCTGGGCTATGCTACAGCTTAATAGCTACACTATTTTAGGCCGAAAACACTAAAGAAATGCGTACCACAGCTGAAAAACTGCAGTGAGACACTAAATAAATGTTTTAAAAAGCAAAAAAGAGCAAGGAGACACTAAAGAATGCTTTTAAATGCTAACAATTCAGTTATATAATACACTCCTAGAGGGTGGAAATCAAAACAAACAGATGCTTTACACATACAGAAAATTTCGAGTAAATACTTTACAAACACTAAAAATAGCAAAAAGCTTTGCAAACAGTAAAAACATCAACAGAAAGTGATTTAACAGGCCCAATAAGGCAGATAATTGCAGTACAACAGTGCAGATTCATTCATAGTAATAAAATACAGTAAAAAAGTAGGCAGCAGACAATAAAAAGCAATAAACAGCAAAAAAATAATCAAGAAAACAGGCAACTTGTGGTTTTTAGAAAGCTCAGATGCCTCTCATCATCTGGTATTACTCCTCAGTTCAGTTCAGTATGAACAATCAACCACTACAAACAAACAGGGCCAGATGCAGCAAATCTGTATCTGAACTATACTACAGCTACTATCTGCACTACTTAGGCTGAAAACACTAAAGAAATGTTTACCACAGTAGAAAAACATCAATGAGACACTAAATAAATGTTTTAAGCAGTACAAAAGCACAACTGCAAACAATTCAGTTAAATAACACACTCCTTGGGGGGAAATCAGAATGATGCTTTCAAGAGAAAATTTTCAAAAAATACTTTTCAGTGAAAATAGCAAAAAGCTTTGCAAACAGTGAAAATAACAAAATGTGATTTAACAGGCTCAGTAAGGTAGACAAATGCAGTTTAAAAGAGGAAGTTTCTAAATTAGTCTCATCTATTTTGGGAGACTTAAATTTTGGCCAGTTTAAGCATTCTTTCAATAATGTGTTGAAACAAGTTACTACAAAAGCATGTTGTCAATCAAAAACAAAGGACAAGAAACTAGAAAGAGAGAACCAAGAATAAAACACCAAAAGTGTGTATCCGAAACCAGTCTCTCAAAAAAGCACATTCACCCACTGAAGAGGTGACGATTGAACCCACTCAATTTCAATATGAAAATGTCCATGAAAACAGAAGTCCCTTTAAGACAAAAACTCCTGAGACAATCTGCCAGAACAACCAACAAATGCGAAACAAACACGGAACAAATCAGTTCAAGAGGGGGTAGAATAGAACACACTGGCCCAAGAAGAACACACATTGGACCAGATTCAATAACCAATGAATTGCAATGAGATCACCGTTTCTCGGGTATGATGCAGGTCACGAATTTCTATAATTATAGAATCCATACATATGACATTTTAATACAACCTGAACATCATGGTTTATTTCTTAAAGGCTTGACTTTTATTCCTGCTGGTCATGCAAGTGAAGAACAGACTTTAATTGACTTGAGACTATTTATAAGAAAAATGAATTTAACAATCCTTATGGGGGACAATATGAAAAATGAAAATGTGATGTAGAACTTGAAACAGAAAAGTACATATAACCCTCCCTTCATCCAGTTATAAATGCATTTGAAAAAGTTTGAGAGATTGAGATTAGAAAACTTTTGACAACAAAAAGGCAACATATGTTTTACAAACTTATACGTAATGAAAAGCAGCTACTTGAAAAATCACTAACATTCAGTACATGAACCAAGACAAAGGGGGAAGTCTGGTTATTATGGTTTTAATTGAATATACCAGTAGAATGACTAGTTTATTGATCGATATCAGTGTATACCACCCAATTTCTCTGAATGAGATTCATACTGCATATGGCTCAACTGACATGGTTGAAAGAACTATTATTGTTTGAGGTCATTTCTGTGGACTTATACAACTGTTTTCAGGCTTCCTTTCCAATTATTCACAAAATATCTCAAAAATATAATCAAACATACTGAATCAACCATTAAAACGAATAGTGGCAGCAAGTGCATCAGTCAGCGAGCCTTTTGCAAAATTTGTGGATACCAAATTGATACATCTCTTTAATGACTTTCCACATGTCTTTGAGGGGCTCATTGGATTTTGTTGATAAATTAAGACATTCACACAGTGAAGAAAATACCTACCTGGATGTCAGAAATTTATTCACGGTGATTCCACACGACACTGATCTAAAATGGTTCAGTGACATTATTTTGGATTCCCATTTAGTTAGTGACAACATGCTTAGACTCATCTCCGACTTTATGGAAACAATAATTTCCTGGTTTTTTGACTGAGAATATTTTAAACAGACATCTGGGGTGGCTGTGTGTGTGGTCTGCGCCCCAGCCTTTGCTAATGCGTTTTTATTAAAATGGGAAAAGGACATGGTATTTAAATTGGATTATTTTCAGCACCGCAAGAGCTATTGCCGCTTTTTGGATGACAACTTTATTTGGTCAGGTACTTTACATCAGCTGGAGGTGTTCATAGCAGAATTGCAGAAATCAACAAACTTTCTTAGATTTTCATCCCACATCGAAGAGCACAAGATACTCTTTTTAAATGCTGAACTTATGAAAAATAGCGATGGCACATTAGCTACATCTATGTTAACATAAATCTAAATACTGTGCAAGTCATTTCTGCATTTCAGGAGTTGCCATCCTTTTCACCAAAAAAAAGTATTCTAAAAAAAAAAAAGTCAATTTGCAAGAATTTCTACGTTAACATCAAATGATGACCAGACAGTTTGAGTTATTAAAAAACATGTTTTTCGATCATGGCTATCCCTGTGGAGATGGTTGAGAAGATCAAAAATAAAATCTAGGCAGAGATCATAGGAAGTTACTAGACTATTGGCCCCTAGGCCCTTATAAGCCTAGCCAAGAGTTTAGCCCATGTTTAGACAAGTCAGCACCCAATGCCCCTGTCTGGCAGGGACATGGGAGGAATCCCAGGGATGTATTTTCTGTTTCCCATCCAGTTATCCACGTTGCACTTAAAAAGGGGTAAAGAGGTACTCTGTTAGATGTGGAGAGGGAGTCTATTCCACAGATGGGAGAGTCTCTAGGACACAAATCTGTCCCATCAATAAGTTTTATTGATGTCACAGACCAGGATCAGGCCATGCATGCAGCTTACTCAAGTGGAGCTTGACTTGGGGATATGCAGCAGTCCCATCAAGGCGGGGTCCGAGATTGCCTTGTACACCAGACAGAGATCACCTCTGAGGAGTCTGCATGAAACTGAGTAGAGGGATAGGGCTTTTAGCCTGTGTATGATAGATTTTTGAGGCCCTGGAATCTCCTGGTGAGGAACCTCTATGATCTCCCCAGCTACTGCATGTGCTTTGAGAGGTACATGCCGAACGGGGCATTGTACTCAATAATGGGCCTTATAAGGGAAGAATACAGGGATGTTATGACCTTGTCCCTGGATTAGATACCCTTACCTATGAGGTGGGCCATGTAGAAAGCTTTCCGTACAACGGAAGCAACATGGTAGTCAAAAGTCAGGTTGCTATCAACCTGGATGCCCAAATCCCTCATGACTGATTGCATGCTTAGGACGTTGTTATTAATGTGATAATTTGTGGGGACATCACTATCCCCCAAAGGGGATAATAATGCAATTTTTGGTACTCGGCTTCAGGCCATGTTTCTGGCACCGGTCATTTGTTTGGATGAGACCGTCTTGGAGAACCAAGTATCCTCCAATTATACATCACGGTTTATGTACCGATGAAACTAACAGAGGTAATTGAAGGAATACAAGTAATCAGAATTGCATCATTCATTATTCCTTGGAAGTAGCAGACATCAGGAATATTATATTAAATAAAAACTGACCACCAGTACAGAAGGAAAGCAACTTTAAAAGTCACTTTGATGGTATGCCTTCTTGTACCTACAAAAATTATCCAAACTACAAGAGAAGTCTAGAGAGATCAGATAAAAAAACATGCACTATAAGCTTTGGGACACTGAAATGTGGCCAGCGCAAACAATGCATGTATACAGAAAATAACTACAGTGGGACACTGTGGAGCACTGTTCGAAGATGGCTTACTAGGGGCCAATAAAGTTGTTTATTTTGTCCAGTGTCAGTCATGCAGAACCTTTTATATACAAGTCACTCAAACTATTTACCAGCTTTTGTAAAACATTAAAAAAAGAGACAATAAAAGTGCCCTAGCAAGGCATGTTTAGACTTCCCAATCTTGAAAGGATTACAGATAACAACAACAAAGGGGACAGGCAGAATTTACTACTGCATAAAGAATGGTGCTGGCAGTTACGTTTTGATGCCATGAGTGCAACAAGTTTAAATGAAACAGTATCTATTACCAGTGAACTGAAATATAAGGATTCTAAACTTTGGCTTTTGACTGCACACTTTAAAGTTACTTTTTCTACACCCTAGTTAGAGTATTCAGTGACAGGATGCGATTTTTACTTTCAAAGTGGATTTTTTAATATTTTCTTGTTTGACATGTTGACAGTGGTTTTCAGTGTTACAAAGTTTTATTTTTGTTTTTAAGCAGCAAGGCTCATTTTTAAATTGCACAAGTCACTAAGAATTTTGGAGGTCTTCTGATACACTGTTCCTGTTTGATCAAAAAGGGGGGGGCTGTTTTAAAGTGTTCTCATGATGCTGCGTCTTTTTTAGGTCTTTTTATTTCTTTCTGAAGATTTCTACAATAAGACGAAAGCGCTAATATTTTAACTGTTTTTTCAATAGAAAAGGCATACTCGGAACTGGTTGGCTGTCCTGATAATTTTGGTTTTTGGACTGAAGGTTCCAAAACTGTAGGTGTATATCAAATCAAAAAACTTATCTGTGTCAAAGAACAACAAATGCTTAGCTCTGACACAATCTGCTCTGTGTGGAACTCTGATCAAGGTGCTCTAATGCCAGAGGACGGATCAAATAAGGAGCAATAGCTGAATGAGGCAAAGAAACCAATCTCTCAGATCCAGCAGTGGCTGGAGCCAGGACAACCCAAAGCTGGATCTGAGTCTGATAAAATCTCCATCTAGTCTAAATCTGCTTTTTTAAGACTCCTGGAGGATATGGCTGACCATAACAACGGGACAGAAAATGATGGTCTAGAGTGGTGAGAAGACTTTTGTTGTAAGATTGGAGAATGGAACCTAGGGGAATCTGGCTCCAGTGAGAATCTTAGAGGTGGGAAGACGGATTTGATAAAGATCAGCTCAAAAAAATGTTGGTTCTGAGATTTTAGAAACTTCAGGCATTAAGGCCAGAGTGAGTGTGTGCTCTGCAGCTCTCTCAGATACCTTATTTATTTATTTTTATCTTTTTCTTTACTCATTTCTTTACACCTCTCAATGGGTTTCTTGACAGGAAAAGACAAAGGAGTGCTTGAAGGAGTAGGAGGGGCACCTGTTCCCATATCGGGTAGGACAGGCCCTTCCAGAAAGAGCTTATTTTGACATTCCACTACTGCACAATGACCAAAAGCTTCACAAATGCTACAAGATGTGTACTGTCTTGGACCTGCTCAATTAGAGATGTACTTGTCATGAGCATCTCAACTGAGCAACTTATGGCCATAGGCAACATTTTTTAAAGCCTAAGCACTTTTCCAACATACGGAAGCGCATCAGTGGCGACATTAAATTAGAAAAGAAGAAATTTAAAGGAAAAAGTGAGAGAAGCAAATCTCTGATAATAGGGGCGGTAGGATGGAGGGATATATATGTGTGTGCGTGTGCGTGTGCGCGCGCGTGTGTGTGTGTGTGTGTGTGTGTGTGTGTGTGTGTGTGTATATGTATATACATACACACACACACACACACACACACACACACACACACACACACACACACACAGTGGATATAAAAAGTGCACACACCCCTGTTAAAATACCAAGTTTTTGTGATATAAAAAAATGAGACCACAATAAATCATTTTAAAACTTTTCCCACTTTTAATGTTACCTATAACCTGCACAATTCAATTAAAAAACAAACAAATCTATTAGGGGAAAAAATATAAAAACTAAAAAAACGTACAATAAACTGGTTGCACAAGTGTGCACATCCTTAGACTAATTTGTTGATGCACCTTTTGATTTAATTACAGCATTCAGTCTTCTTGGGTAGGAGTCTATCAGCACTGCACGTCTTGACTTGGCAATATTTTCCCACTCTTCCTTGCAAAAGTGCTCCAAATTTGTCAGATTGGGAGGGCATCCACTGGCATTCCACACACATACTGGATACTTGAATTTGATAGCATTTTGTACCAAAACTGTACTTCTGACTGCTAACAGCTATCGGATTATTTTTTTTTTTCAGGTGCTTTTTATACCTATCCATTCATCCCTACCAAGTGCAGGGCCTCTATCAAAGCTGACATTTGTTCCACACAAAGGTGGGGCTTGTGGCACCCAAATGATTTGTTCCTCTCTAGGACAAGAGTCACCAGAGCCCATTCTTTCTCCTACTGAGCGACAGCAGTCCATGACATGGCCATCAGACAGTCATGAGGGGATTTTTTTAATGAGGAAGGCACCACCAAATCCTCTGCAATGAGCCATCAGCAAGCCATGCCTCTCCCATCTCCCCACTCAGGTCTTCAAGCACCTAAGCTGATAAACTCATGTCAGCTGACAGAGTCTGAGCTACACCTCCCTGCTTTACAGGACTGAGTCAACTGTCTGCCAAGTCTTATAACTATATGTAGTTAAAAGCAGGAGAAAAGTAAAACTCAGGAACAATTTTTGGAAAGCCTGACAAGGGAAAGAAAGATGAAGCATAGGTGGGGTTGTGGGCAGAAGAGGTCATTAAGGGATGCTAACCACCTGGTATCCAGCCAGTAACCAGGACAGAGGAGTAGTAGTAAAGCATACAAGATTCTATACCCATATGGCTCTTAAATATAAGGCTGTGTGGACTTACACCTACAAGAAAAGCACAGGTTAGTGATGGCAAGAGGCCTTTCTTAGTAGCTCTTTATTTTCTCAGTTTTGTTACAGATAAGAAAAACATGTGAAAATACTACACATAATACATATCAGTAATGTCATGCAGTGCACCTACTCAGTTTAACCAAAATAAAGCCTTACCTTACTGCTATATAGAGATCTGCAGACAAAACAAGAATCAATAATAACCTGACTCTCAATTACACCTTTTAAAACCCAAACCTTCTAAACCAAAAGTGGACTAAAGTGAACTTTGCAGATCAAAACAGAAAAGTTAGTCTTTAACAAAGACTCCAAGTCCACAAAATACTGATTACGTTCTCAGGCTATATGTACACAGCTAATGTTTCCAACTAAAGCATGTATTTTTCTCAACACTACAACAAACTCCCTATCACAGCATTCTAAGCAGCAACAACTAAGTCATCAGAACTTAAACTTTGGCCAATGACCATACAAAAAAACTTATCCTGACCAAGTATACCAGGCTACCAACCAGAATCTGCTACAACTGGAAATCAAGCACTATTCAGAAGGCAGAAAAAATCCTCAGCATCCTGGTGTACCCAGCTCGTTCTTTAAAGAGAGAATCAGGAAGTCTAGGAGAATGAATGGAAATACTGTTCTATCATACTTTTTTTTTTTTTTTTTGTTTAACACCCTACATCGATGACAAGATGCCCAAGTTCCATTTCTTCAAGCACTTGCTACACTAAACCACTGGTCATCTCTTCCAGTAGGACAATCTCTCTCCAATTTCACAAAACCAGCCAGTGATAGACAAGGAATTACTTGGACACCTCTAGCAGCTATGAAGGAAGTGCCTAGACCAGGAAATCTGTAAACCTTTCACGGTGGAAGCTCCTAACCACATCTTTGCTTCTAACTCATCTGCTTGCTGTGGGCAATCTGCTACAGCAACGTGTGCTCCTTCACCACATACTGCAGCAATGTTCACATTCAGAAATGTTGGTTTAACCTTAGCTGCAACACAAGGAGTGAAAAGCCAGCCACTAAGACGGCAAAGATGCTACCTACCATTAACATCTTGTGCAAGTCCTCTTCAAATGCATCTATGTTGACATCTGTCTTCTGAAGGCCCTGGAGACCATCCACAACACCATGCAGCATGAACTGGTAGTACTGTTTCATCAGCAAGCCTCCCTTTAAAACTTCCTTACACTCTCTCATGAGCTAAAAGACAGAAACCAAAGAATAGTATGAATTAAAATGTTAGCAATGCAGACACATTCTGGTTCAACAATGACATTCTCATTCTAAGTTACAGATGTTCGTGGTCTAACACATCAATTCAAAATATCATTTTAAAAAAAAAAATCACAGGACTTAATTATGCATTAAATCCAAAGAACTTTTCAAACAAAGCTTTATGATTTAAATTTCGTGCGAAGAAAGTCTTAAAAAAATGCACAAGAAAAAAAGTCCTGACTGTCTAGCTCTGCTGTGGAAAGGGATACAGCCCTGGCTATGACCCAAATTTGAAAAGCAGTTCAAGTGCTGCTAGAGTTGGGTGAGGAAGGCAACAGTTGATGTTGGCTCATTCGTCTTGGGGTAAGGGAGAAGGGGAGCCCAGCTGGCTGACTACCACCATGCAAGCAGACATTGGCAGTACATCAAAAAGTTATAACCACAGAAAAGGGATTGACAGTTGTCACTCTCCTACTTTGGACACAATAGAAGAGTCTTCGTGGTTTCTGTTCAAGCAGCTTTATTTTATACAAACACATCACCATATAAGTTTACTGACTTTATACCTATAGTAACCTACATACAAACTAAATGCTGTAATCACACTTGCTTACTCTCTGGCTGCACTCTCAAAATGGCACTAGGAATGGCACGTCCCCAACATTTATACGTGCAAGCTCAGTATTTGATGTGCTTCTTAAAGATACAGCACACAGCATGTTCTCTGATCTACATCCTCCCTCTTGAAAACAAAACATGCAATGTTATGAAACTTTCTTGGCATGCAGATATCACAGACAATCAGTCATGCATTTATAAAAGATATGATACACACACACTATATATAGGTTCATAGGTTCATACTAGGCTATCTGCCCTGGGGCAATTATAAGCCTAGCCCGATTCTGTATGGCTTATGCCACCCCTTGATTTGAGTATACTGTGCCCTTTTTAAGGTTTAGTTTACTGTGCCTCTGTCTAATAGTGACACGGGAGTAATCCCTGGGACAAACCTACTATCCCCCATCCACCTATCGAGATTCTTCTTGAAGAGATTCAGTGAGGTGCTCTGCCTCACATGAACTGGAATTCTATTCCAGCCGAGGAGCCTCTGGGTTATGAACCTGTCCCTCCAGCAAGTTCTATTTATTTCTTTGCTGAGGTTCAAGTCCCTCGCGCGTGTGGCTCTAAGGGATTTAGATTTACTGAGGTGGAGCATGTCCATTAATTCTGGATTTGACATAGCTTTGTATGTCAGGCATAGATCGCCTCGAAGTAGGCGGTATGCAACTGAGTAGAGCTGGAGTTTTTTTAACCGAGCAGCATATGGCATCTGTTTGAGACCCTTGATCCTCTTGGTGAGATACTTTTGGGGTCTTTCTAATTGCTGCAGGTGTCGGGTAAGGTATATCCCAATAGGGGCACTGTATTCTATGATGGGCCTGATGAGGGATGAATAAAGGGGCACGATTACCTCTCTTGATCTAGATGTGAAACCCTTCGTGATGAGGTGGGCTATGTAGAAGGTCTTTCTAACCACTTTGGCAATGTGGTTTTCAAAGGAGAGATTGCTATCAACTTGGGTCCCTAATAACTTTCTCTGTACGTAATGGGTTTCCGCCTATGTGGTAATTTGTGGGCACATTGTTTTTGCCAAAGGGTATGACTATACATTTTTGGCATTTAGTTTTAAACCATGGCGCTAGCACCAATTATCTGTCTCTGTGAGACCTTTTGAAGGATGTTTGTGTCAGCTGGAGAGTTGATTATGGCCCAGTTTGCAGTCGTCTGCGAACTTGGTGAGCCATAGTCCTCCCACGCTTGCCTGTACCTCGAAAGTATATACCGAACAAGAGTGGTCCCAGGACAGAACCCTGTAGGATGCCACTTGTGACCGGTTTTGAGTCTGACATGGCTCCAGCAACTCTCACTCTGTGGGTTCTGTCTTTGAGCCAGTTTGTGACCCATCTTGTGACATAGGGGTTTATATTTAAGCTGGATAGCTTATCTATGATGCCCGAGTGGGGTATTGTGTCAAATGCCTTTGCAAGGTCCAGATAGGCTGTGTGGACTACCTTCCCTTCATCTATGGCTTTGGTGACTGTTTCAAAGAAGTCAACCAGGTTCAAAAGGCAGGATCTGCCCTTGACAAAGACGAACTGGGTAGGATCTAGTGTCTTTAGGTCCCCAATGTCTTTGTTTATGAGCTCCATGATGATCCTCTCCATAGCCTTGCAGACTATATATAGCTCTCTATTTCGCCTACACCTGGCACAAATGCTTAGGTCCAGTTCACCATACAACATATGGTGTGGTTCATAGGTTCATACTAGGCTATCTGCCCAAGGGCATTTATAAGCCTAGCCCATAGTTATGTGGCTTTCGCCACCCCTTTAGTTTGAATAAAACTATGCCTATTATTTTGTTGTGCCTCTGTCAAGCAGTGACACTGAAGTAATCCCTGGGGTATATCTGCGATCTCCCATCCATTGGTCAAGATTCCTCTTGAACAAGGCCAGCGAGGTGCTCTGCATCACATGTACCGGGATTTTGTTCCACAGCATAGGGAGTCTCTGGGTGATTAATCTGTCCCTCCAGCACGTTCTATTAATAACCGTGTCAAGGTTTAAGTCTCCTTGTGGTTCTGAGGGATCTAGATTTTTTGAGGTGAAGCATATTCATCAAATCTGGGTTTGACATGGCCTTATATGTCAGGCACAGGTCAACTCTGAGCAAGCGGTATGAGACTGAATAGAGCTGGAGTTCTTTCAGTCGGGCAGCATAAGACATATTTTTGAGACCCTTTATCCTTTTGGTGAGGAATATTTTGGGGCCTTTCCAGCTGCTGCAGGTGTCGGGTCAGATACATTCTGAATGGGGCATTGTACTCAATCATAGGTCTAATGAGTGATGAGTACAGGGGACGATGACCTCCCTTGATCTAGATGTGAATCCTTCATGATCAGGTGGGCAATGTAGAAGGTTTTCCTAACTACTTTAGCAACATGAGTGTCAAACGAAAGGCTACTGTCAACCTGGGTCCCCAGATCCCTGATGACTTCTTCTGTGCTCAGTGGATTGCCACCTATATGGTAGCTAGGGGTAACCTTGTTTTTCCCGAAGGGTATGACTATGCATTTCTTGGCGTTTAACTTCAGGCCATGGCTCTGGCACCAGTTATCCGTTTCTGTGAGGCCCTTCTGAAGGATATCTGTGTCAGATGTTTTTCGACTATGGCCCAGTTTGCAGTCATCTGCAAACTATGTCAGCCATAACCCTCCTGTGTTTGCTTGTACTTCAGAAAAGTAGATGCTGAACAAGAGTGGACCCAGGACTGAGCCCTGTGGGACACCACTTGTGACAGGCTTTGAGTCTGACATGGCTCCAGCAACTCTGACCCTGTGGGTTCTGTCACTTAGCCAGTTTGCAACCCATCTTGTGATGTATGGGTTTACATTCAAGCTGATGAGTTTTTCGATGATACCTGAGTGGGGTATTGTGTCAAGGCCTTTGCCAGGTCGGTAGGCTGTATGGACTGCCTTTCCTCATCAATGGCCTTGGTGACTGTCTCAAAAGTCACCCAAGTTTAAAAGGCATGATCTGCCTTTGACAAAGCCAAACTGGGTTGGATCCAAAGTCTGCAAGTTCCTATGTCTTTATTTATGAGTTCCATTATGATCCTCTCCATGGCTTTGCAGATAAGGCTTGTCAAGCTAATGGGACGGTAATTTCCAGGGTCGGTGGAGGCACCGCTCTTGTGGAGTGGGACCACAGTCGCCGTGCGCCACTCCTTGGCGTATCCTGAGGTGAGGCTAAGATTAAACAGCTGTCCTAACTGGGGGTTTAATTCCTCATTGAGTTCGTGGAGCACACAGGGGGGACACCATCCGTCCCATGGATGCTGTGTTTTTGCCTTGGAGAGAGGAGTTTTCCCCTGGGCGTTGGATATGTTTGGGGGGCAACAATCCTCTGGTATAGATATCTCTCCTTTTGGGAGAAGTTTGCACTGAACCTGTCAGCCAGTATGTTGGCAATGTGTGTAGGTTCAGTAATCTTCACATCATTTTGAACTAATTCTGAGCATATCTGGGAGTTTCCTCCTAGGTTTCTAACATAGCTAAAGAAGGCCTTATGATTGTCTTTGAGTCCTTGGCGATTTTTCTCTCAAAATTTGCCTTGGATGATTTTATGAGAGCTCTTAGTTTTTTACTTATAATGATCAAAGGTGTCTTACCTTCCAAGGATTTTGCTCTATCTTGTAGTAGCTTCCTCCTTTTGTTGTAGAGCTTGTTTATGGCTGGGGTCCACCAGACTGGACGCTTGCCTTTGGTACAAAGAGTCTTAGTTTTGTTTGGGATTGCCTGATCCATGCAGTCCTGTAGGTGCTGGTAGAAGGCATTTGTAAGTGATTCAGCGGTTTGAGTAATGTTTACCACTGGCTCAGGGGCCTTAGAGGAGACCACACTAGTTTTTAGAAGTGTGAAGTCGGCTTTTGAGAAGTTTTTCACTGTGGTCTTTTTATTTCAGGTGGGGCAGGATGAGGACCTCCAGCGAGATTAGTTTATGATCTGATCTCACCAGTGAGGGGTATACTTCGTGTTGAACATTGTGATCCCATGTTCGTGATGATGAGATCAAGTATGTTTTCTCCTCTTGTGGGATGGTGACTAGTTGTTCCATGGCATTTGAGTTTATGAACTCCAGGAACCTTTGGGCTAGAGTGTTTGGGCTTGAGTAGTGTTCCCAGTCTATATTAGGGTAGTTGACGTCACCTAGTATGATGGTGTTTGGAGATACATTTATCCCCTCCAATGTTTTCAGGAAGGCCATGTGAGGTTCCTGAGTTTGAGAGGGTGGCCTGTAACATGCTACAAATTGCAGAGCAGTCTTGCCTATGGTTAATTGCACCTGGATGGTCTCCGATCCATTGTGCGTTGCCACCAACCTTGAGGTGTGGGTGTCTTTTATGAATATGGACACCCTCCTTTTCGTGTTGTCCGATTTTGGGGCCAGAACGCATGATATGAGGTGAAACCTGATAGTGCTGGGGTGCTCTCAGGAGCCTTGAACCAGGTTTCTGTCACAGCACAGACATCAATGTTCTCCATACTGAGAAGGGCCTCGAGTGCGTTCATCTTGAGATTGAGACTTCTGGCATTGAGCAGCATTACCCTTAGTTTTTCCTTTTTTGTGTTCTAGGGTGGTAGGTTTAGAATTTGAGCCTTGCCTAAAAAGGGCACTATGGGGTGGCAAGAGCCTTTGCCAATATCCGAAGCCTAGGGGTGACAGGTGCAAGCCGCCCTTGCAGCGTGGCTTGTCCAGCATGTCATCCCAGGCAGACAGACATTGATCCCCTTTGAATGACACCAGAATTTAAGCCAATTATTAAAGCTGATCATCTTATCACTGTATTGTGGCATCATTCTAGGTGAAGGTAGGATACTGCTCAAGGTCAGGGTCATACCTGCCTGGGCTACATAATCAGAGAGCTCCTCAATGTCTCTTTTCATGTAGTCCAAGGAGGTACGTCTCAGGTCGTCGACACCAGCGTGGACAATGACTGAGTCGTACTTGTACCTGCTGTTGAGAGACCTGAGTGCTTGCGTTATGTGGCGGATTCTAGCGCCCAACAGGCAGCTTAATGTGACCTTCTCCTTACTCAGTCTGGTGAGCGGGACGTCAGTGTGTCTGACTATGGAGTCACCTATGACAAGTATGTTTGGTGTTGTATTTGGCCTTAAGGGCAGTGACTGCTTTGCACACTGATTTTGTTGTTTATGTGTTGTTTGTGTGGTGTATTGAGTTTGCAGTTTCTTGGGTGTCTGCTTTAGAGGCCTCTGCTGTTTAGGTAAATTTTTACTCAGAGCCTCCGAGTATGTCTTAGTGTGTTTATGTGTTTGATTCAGTGGTGTGGTTGAGTTATGTGAGACTGGTATTGTGGTGTGTGTAGTTGCCTTCTCCTCCTATATATATATATATATACACACACACATATATACATACACACACACACATATATATATATATATATATATATATATATACACACACACACATATATACACACACACACAGTTAAGTCCATATTGCTACATATTTCACACTGGGCTTAGATACTCATCTATAACATGGGACATAAAATTGGGAATTGGGCTTAACTACTGGAACTGTCTCTGAAAAATGTTCAATCTCCGATTTACTTGGAACATCTTCATGAATGCAATCAAAGGTAGGAACACCCTCTGGGGTGGAAACATTTAGTTCACTCTGATTTAGAGCCCAAGTCACTATAACCATGTTGTGATGATGATTCTGGTATAGTTAACAGATGTTTAAGGTTTTGCCTGTACTGGATACCTTCCAAATCTATAAGGTAGGATCTCAGCTCAAGACATTTGCCAATAACTTGTCATATATGGTCGAAACCTTTTTCGGTTTGAAGTCTGACCATTTCTCCTTCCCTTAATGGAGAAAAAAGTTTGTTTGACTTGTCGTACGATGACTTCTGGATAGAATGCTTCTTAAATAATTGAGCCTTGACGGTGTTGTTATTTTTGGCTTTAGTAAATTGGTAGTAATAGATAGCGTAGTTCTTATTTGCCTGGAAAGAACTTGAGCTGGAGATCCAAGAACATCTTCACGTGGTACATTCCAAAGATTAAGGAGATTTAAGAAAACATCTGAACTGTCAGGTGTTGACATTTCAAGTAGTTGTTTTGCATTCCGCACAGCTCGCTCAACTAGGCCATTCAACTGAGGATACTCAGGACTGTTGGTAATGTGTAGAAAGTCCCATTCTCTTGCACATTTCTAGCTAGTAAATTGAGTAGCTGTCAGAAATAACTCTGTGCGGACTACCATGGACTGAGAAATGATGTTTCGGCTTAGTAATAACAATAGCAGATGTTTGATTAGGTAGTAGATCCATCTCAAACCAATTTGATTAAGAGTCTACCAATACCAAGTAGTACTGACTGTTCCACTCTAAGATATCAGTGGCTAGTGTCGACCAAGGTAATTCAGGAAATGGATGTAGCTGAAGCGGTTCTCTTTGCAAGTGCGATCCAGTACTGTTGCATACTGAACAAGAAGTACTTTATCAATGTCTTTTAGTAATCAAGGCCAAAATACTAATTCTCTCGCTCGCCTCTTAGTGGAAGTGGAACCTGGTTGACCACGATGCAATATCTGGATGTACTCATGCTGTAAGGAACAACGATTTTAGGACCTTTGAAAATAATGCCATCTTACATCAACATCTCATCTCTGTAGGGAAAATAGGTTTGCACTTCTGGTGTTACACTAGATTGCTTTGATGGCCATCCAACATTAAGGTAGTGACTGAGCTTTTGCAAAACTGGATCAGTCAGTGTGATCTCTCAACTCAAGTCTAGTGGTAGAAAAATTACACACTGCCATCATCAAAGTCAAAAGTCTCTCCGTCAAGCTGTTCCATTGTATTCCTGGGAGATCTGGATAAGGGATCAGCCAGATAGAGTAGTTTGCCTTTTGTGTAGACCATTTTGAAGTTGTACTTTTGCAATTTGAGCATCATTCTTTGCAATCTTGCTGGAGCTGAATGCATAGGCTTTTTTAGAATAGTAACTAGAGGTTGGTGGTCAGTTTCAGTCTGAACGGCTAGACCTTAAATATAATCATGAAACATGGAACATGCAAATACTACTGCCAAAACTTCTCTCGATTTGAGCATACTGCATCGCAGTTTGGAGAAGTATTCTAGATGCACAGACTACTGGTCTGCTTTCTTGAAGTATAACTGCACTTGGACCAAATCTTGAAGCATCACAGGAGAGAGTAACTGGTTTGTTCTCATCACAGTATCTTAAAGGGAGAGTGTCAAGATTTTCTGCTACTGTCTTTGTTTTGGTTTAGCTGTCAGGTCATGTGATCCTAATATTTACATTCAAGCTGCTCTGACTCTGAGCTCAGGTTTCAGTACACTGGGGGATGGGTACATCTCACTTCCAGAAAGCCTAACAGTTTCCTGTGTGTGCTGCTTTTACTTATAGCCCATACTGACAGGGGAACTTCTCTTTGAAATGTAGAGAAGTAGTGCTTATAAGGCTTACTGTTGTTTTTTCATTGTATAATGTTTATACTTTCATTTGGCATGCACACACTGCTCTGTATCTTCTTCATTACTTTCAGCAGCTATGGAAAAATGCATGGCTTTGCTCATGTCCTTCACCAGGTTAATCAAATGAATCCTTATTTTTTTAAATATAATAACATAGGCGCCACAATTCTCTGATACTGTCTTGCTGCACTATTTTACAAAATTGAACATTTCTTGCCTCTTTTACCTATACCTCACAGTGCTGTTATCACTATACAGACCTTAACTTTTTTTCTTCTTTTTGCTTCTTCCCTATCCATGCTCCTCACTTTATTAATAAAGACAGAACATTTCTACCTCACTTTCCCTCTCCTAAAAATCCCCTCCTCTCAACTCTGCACTATAAGATATGTGTACTAAGTACATTTGAATGCACAAAAAATTAAGTAATTCTCGAGCAGAATCAGAGTGATCTGAATCATATTTTGGTTAAGATCTGTAGTCTCATGTATATGGTCTCCTTAGTAATGTCTAATCTCTGTAATTAATATGCTACTATGTTTCATGTAGTACATGTACAATGTATGTACTAGCCATTATTCTATTTACTTCCTTGTATATGAAAACGATTAAAACTGACTCTGAACCTTTTCTCCCTGTGCATCCCCTGTATATGGGATTCCACCCAGTCATACTTTCAGAGTCAACAAATGGCAAATACATGCATAAACACATACATACATAAGTAACTAGATAAATTACAGAATACCCTTGCTGTATGTGTTTTGTGCTAAAAGTAATAAATATACTGGTTTCATTTTATAATCCAGTCCAGAATGATGTTCACTTACAGTTCTAACTGCTCATTGAGGTTCTTTTTCCATACATGTCCAGACTAGCACCCTGGTCATACTGCATATGTCAATTTGTTTGGTTGCCGAATCATTCCTGAAGTTACTGCTCAGTTGCATATTTTTTGCCTATTTTTACTTAGATGTTAAACAGACCAGTTAATTCCTATGTACATATTATTCATTTGAGAACGATTAGTCTTACTGTTGCAATGGCGTAAGGAAGGTAACACAACCAGAATGTCACAGACTTTTTAGTCATCACAGTACAGAATTACAAGGCACACATATATGTCCCTTTCAGCTTGTTGCTGTGGTGGGTTCTACTGGTTTTAGTAATTCTCTAAAGGCCCAGTTATGGTGATACCTCTCAGCCTAGTAGTTTCAGAAATCTACATAAGCCTTACACTTTAGGTGTAACCACTCCCCCAAAATAAGGGCAGTTTTTCAATACTGCCCTTATGAACAGAAATGGTTGTCCGAAGCAACTAGCATGAAAATACAATCTATGTAATTATTTAGCATCTTCTGTCCTCTTGGATTTACATGCAGAGCACATTTATGATGAATACCTCAAAAATACGGGTCATCAATCTGGACTTTCTGGAATACAAGGCCCTTGCGCTGTATTATGTCACATACAGGCTTTTATAGGGGAGATCTATGTCTGGCCTACAGGGCATTGTCAGACCCCACTCTGATGAATCTCCTGCATATCGACAAAATACGCAGTACCAGAATTGCATGTTCGAAACACTTAAAGCTCGCCTGTGATCTAAATAGTGTCTGGCCTACAGGGCATTGTCAGACCCCACTCTGATGAATCTCCTGCATATCGACAAAATACGCAGTACCAGAATTGCATGTTCGAAACACTTAAAGCTCGCCTGTGATCTAAATAGTACCTGCTGCAGAGATAGGTATGTATTCCAGACACTATTCCATCTATGGATCAGGCTCCACATCCATGTGAAGCACAGTTCTTCCCTAACCCAATTCATGAGCAACTTATAAAATTTATTTTATTTCTTTATTTCCAGTTAAGATTACCGCTGAAGTTGATTGTCCCCACAGAACCCATTTTAAGTGTAGGCCGGGGCTCCATGAAACACATTACAGTAAAGATAGCAGTCTAATAAAATTAACAGTAGATATCAAATAATACAAAGTGTGAGCACTATTGCCCATAGTGTAAAAATATTGTGCAGACAAATTTAAAAAAAATTCACACAGTACAAGTGAAACGCTGTTTACAAGATTTACAGAGTGTGAGACAATTGCATGGGAAACCACAAATTCATCCCTCGTTTGGCACTTATGTCTCTAATGGACACAGGTAACCTGTAAATGGTTCATCTACCAGGACCATGCTTACACTTATCAAGGTTAACAGAACTTGTCAGAGATTTGGGATGCATGGCTAAGCTTAAAAAGGCACTTGTGGTCGTTACTGTAGTAAACACCTATGAACCTATGAACAATGGTAATTTGCGATCTATGATTATTCGATATGTCCTTTCTAGAGTACTACATGAAGTATTAGTCATGATGTAGAATGAATAGTTCTGAATGATACCAAAAAAAAATGTTACATTATAAGCATGCAACATTCAAGATGCACGAACCAAAAGCAGAGGAAAGTCATGTGAATTACATAGGGTGCCGGATTAACAAGTGCAAGGCACAGTGTATTGTTTAAGTGCACCCTAAGTGCATACCAGCCAAAAGACTATTGTGGTGCAGTGTGTAGATTTCCACACTGGTCAACATGTTGTGCATGACACATGAGCATGTGCATAAACACTGCTGGTGCAGTATGTCTGTAACACCATCATAGGTTCATCATCTCAGGTTGCCAAGCACTCTTTACATTGCCTAAGCGGGTATCCACAACACACACTGGGTTTAAAGGTGAAAATAAAAAGTAAACCAGCAAATAGCAGCTCTGTGCATATCTGAGCACTGTGTTTACGCGGTGCACCCCCAGTCTTACACATGAAGGCAATGGCAAGGGAAAACTGCAGTCGGAAGGTAATCAGGAGAACTAGCATAGCTGGCAGGTGAAATGTATCATAAATCAGCCAATTACACAGGCAGCAGCCCAGCCCAGCCCACAACACTACTTTAAAACTAGGCAAACACCTTTTCCTCTGGTTTTCCAACATACTCTAACACCATCGGTGTATACAAGCGGGGGAATTTTAAAAAACAAAAACAACAAAATGATAGGGGCTACAATAGCTATCATACAACTACAACTGGAAGAGGCTGAGGGTGGTGAGGATCACAATGATGTTGACCAGCCCACATGGAGGAGATGGATAAGACTCTACAGACCCAAGGTAACCTACCAGTGTCTACATGAGCTGGAGATAGTGGAGCGTTATAGGGTGGACAGGGACCTCATACAGCAAAGTGTTGAGCTGTGCCGGCCATGCCTCACACACACAACTAATAGAGGGGAACCCATCCTAGTGGATACCAAGGTATGTATAGGCCTAAGAATGCTAGTTACAGGAACCTTCCAAAGGACAACTGGGGATATAATGTGCATCTGACAGGCATCAACATCCAGCGTACTCCACCAGTTCACTGATGCCATGTCAGCACATGCTGGTGAGCATGTATATTTGCCCAACACCCATGAGGTATTGGCCAGCAATATACATCTCTTCCAACAAATAGCAGAATACCCTGAGGTAGTGGTTGCTATACACTGCAAGCACATATGCATCAAAGCACCAACCAGTGAGTGCGGTAGGGTCTACATCAACCACAAGGGCTTCACCTCCATCAACTGCCAGGTTATGTACGATACCCAGGGCATAATAATAAATGAGTGTGCTGGCTGCTCTGGAAGCTATCACGATTCCCACATCTTGCATCTGTTGCAGCTCTACCAGGGATTTTCCAAAGGGGACATCTCTTACGGTCACCTAGTGGGGGATGTTGGTTATGCACTCGATCCGTGGCTGATGACACCCATCAGAAATGCACTCACACCCATGCAAGAACTCCATAATGAGGCACACACACTGACCATAATTATAATACAGCGTGTGTTTGCGATGCTCAAGTCATGGTTCCATTGCCTGTATACATCCGGTGGAGTCTTGTAGTAATCACCAGCTACATGTACTCAAATTGTCATGCTACACAATATTATCCTGTGGAAACAGCTTCAGAAGAAACAGCACAGGGCAGGGTCACACAGCCCCCCACAGCCACAGAGTGACTTGGAGGAGGAACAACATGAGCCTGCCCCAGTAGGAAGAATGAGGTGTGCTCGCTATACCCAGGTATTTGGCAAAGAGGCAACCGATAGCACATACACTCACACATGAGGCAGCCAGGGAATGACACTTTTCTCTGACGTACAGATACAGTAAAAGGGATGCCAAACATGACACTACCTGTGCCCAACCACGTTTAGGGAGTGTACTATGTGCATCTGACATAGGCAGCCCTCAACCACCATCATCCTCAAAACTGGGACACCCACAAGGTAAGTCACTCACTTTACCAATTGCCAAATGGAGTAGTATGTGTTGTTACCTGTATCTATGGTATTGATGTGAACATGAAGGGAATCTGGTGACTGAATGGCATGCCAGCAGATATTAGACACCTATAGTGGCAGCATGAGATCTGTAACAAATACTGTTGTCACCATAGTAGCCAGTTCTACACATGATGACAAAACCCACTGCAGAAAATGTGCTGGTCCACATCTGTGTCCATATGACACACTCATGCCAGTCAGGGAGGTTCACATACCCAACAACATTCTCAGCCAGCAGGACTTGTGTAAATAAACACAATCAATGGCTGTGCTAATGCCTCTTAATGATGCTTATGGGTACCCCCCCCGGCCTACACAGACAGACTACATCAGGTCAGGTAGTTGGATATTAGTTCTGAAGGATAGGAAGTTAGAAAATAATATGCAAGTCAATCAAACCTAAGACCTGTAGTACACTAATATGCTTCTAGTCAGCATGATAGGTTAGAAAACAGAATGAAAAAGAGTAACGTACATACCAGTAGAGTCACACCAAATATGTACAAGTGTCATTTGTGCCCTCCCCAATCCTGTGTTGATGTAGAAACAGTCAGATGTGCCCCACCCATATCCTATGTAGACATGTGGTAACATTAAGGTGTGCCCCCCAATCCTACGTAGAAATGTAGTAACAGTCATGTGTGCCACACCCCACTCACTTGTAGCAATATACAAAGATTTTGGTGTGCCCCCCCATATCCTATGTAGAGATCTAGTAACAGTCAGGTGTGCCCCCCAAATACTATGTAGACATGTATTAATAGTCCCCCAATCCTGTGTAGTAATGTAGAAACAGGTGTGCCCCCCATACCTATGTAGACATGTAGTAACAGGTGTGCTCCCCCAATCATATCTCGAAATGTAGTAACAGTCAGATGTTCCCCCTCTGCTGTGTAGCAATGTAGAAACAGTCATGTGCCCCCCCAATCCTACTGAAATGTAGTAACAGTCAGGAGTGCCCCCACAATCCTTGTAGCACTGTAGAAACAGTTTTGTGTGCCCCCAATACCTATGAAGACATGTAGTAACAGTCAAGAGCCCCCCCACCACAACCTTATGCAGAAAAGTAGAAATGGTCTGGTGTGCCCCCCAATGCGATGTACACATGTATTTGCAACAATCTGGTGTGCCCCCACTCCTATGTAGAAATGTAGTAACAGTCAGGTGAGACCCCAATCCTAGGTAGAAATGCAGTACCATGTATGTGTAGGTATAACACCAGTGGAGCACAGATGTCCAGAGGTGGCCAAGGTAGCAGTTTAGATTGTAGCATTTGTACAATATGCAAATATGTGTATGTTAGGTTGGTGTGTGTTTCATATTGTGTGACAGTGGTCACTATGCATGCATGTTGAGGTTTTACCTGGTGGCCATTCCCCACTACTGGCGATGACAGGGCCATGTCCTCACAACTACAGTGCACCAGACAATCCCCACCAGTATAACATATGCTATGAGTAAGCCATTGTAAATGTATGGTGGTAGTATGTGTCACCATCTCAAAAATGGACATGGCATGGCTGTTGGCCTAGATATACAAGCAGTACACAGGGAAATGTACCCCAGACATAATGTATATAATTTGTAACTGTAAAATGGACACACCCTTGGAATTGTACATACAGGTATGCATCACATTATCTGGCCCTGTAGTAGGGAAGCAGTGTCTTCTGGCCAAACACTTGTAGATCACAAAGGTGATAGGACTGATGTAGTGGGGAACAGCAGATGTGCCTCCACATGCCACCATAACTGGAATGCCCTATGCATATCTGTGAGTCAGATGCAAGTAGTGTACATAGCACACATGCACCCAGCTCACCCAAACACCAACCACAGGTACCTCTCTGAGTGTATACCTGCATGTTGGCAATGCGCATATGACCCCCACCTGTGTATGGCAATAGCGAAAGAAGGCAGCATGCAGTGCAGGTGTCCCACCCAGGTGTGTCCCTAGCTGTAGGTATCACCCTGCCAGCATCCACACCACTTGATCAATACTGAAAGCAAGTATTGACATGAACACGTAGCACAACATCTCTGTCACTCAAGGGGAATATACTGTATGGCAGTCTGGGACTGTAGGACTGACAGAATGCAACGGCTTGCTACAGCTGGCCTGCATCACCACCAAATGGCCTACAGGCCCCTGTCAGAAGGCCTCTGCCTCGCACGTACTGCCAATGCATGTTATGTCATGGACACCCAAAGAACAACATAACACACTACACATAAGCCATATGTAAGGCTATGTGGACAAATCACATTAACATATCCACTCCATGTACTGTGGACCAACACCTAAATATAGCTGTGATGATGTGATAACCTTAGGGAAAGTATCACAGAATGTATGCATAATGTATTGAAGAGGATAGAATAATAGAGGGGGTGTGGGAGCATGGGTAGCATGGAATGTGGCAGGTCCCACACACAGCTGTATGCACATATTAACCCTGGCTGCAAACACCTAAATGGGTGGCTCCAAACCTGCCATTACACCACAATAGGGGTAATGTCGTGACTTATGACTCCTGCCTTTGGGTAACCTGTGTTAATCTGTACAGCTATGTGGTATTGCCACAGCAAGATAAGGCCACAGTATCATGTTGATGATGGATGTACAGGTATGGGATCCTCTGCCAGCACTGTGTCAAGTATCTAAACTGCATACACAGACCTGGCAGCAAGTGTCTGCAGCTCTCCCTCCAGAAGATATAACTTTCCATGAATATCTAGGTATTTGCTCACAATACCAGACACAGCTGCATTTACCCTTGTTCCCCAGGACATCACTGTGAGCAAGAATGTCCACCTGACAGTACTTGAGGACATAAAACATCACAGTGTATAAGACTACACATATCTGACTATCTCTGCTAACACCAGTACGATGTAGCAGAAGCAGCACAGACACAATCACCTACAGTACACACTACCACTTTTCACAGTTTGACCCCATATTGCCAAATCATCTACAGATACCCTGCAGAAACAGTTATCTACCTGTAGTTGTACAAGATAAAGGTCTGTAGTTATCAGAGGTGTTGTGTATTGTTTTATCCAGCTGAGCGGAGGGTATGACTCAAGCATTTGTTGGTACATGGGTGTCTATCCCAGGGAAGTGTGGGTTAGTGTTAGTCACACATCAGTAGTAGCTGTCTGCGGCCCACTGTCCACTATACCAACACAGTAGATATGTAACCCGTGGTGTATGATGTTGACTCTGTCGCTTGTTAAAATGTGTATAGCGGTCCCAAACACAGTTAGCTGCACATGGAGCACCTCTGATGCATTGTGCTAAGCAACTATCCAGGATGTGTGCAAAACATTGTGTGATGTGTGAACCCCTCATCTGTGGGTGTTCTGGTCCAGGTATGTGCCTGAAAGGTATGGTCCGTCTACAACCTGTCATTGCAGGTGTGCTTGCTCTGCAGAGCCTAGAGTCAGGTCCCAGTCACTGCAGAGATGTTTGAGTGGTGCAATAGTAGGTGTGCCTTGCCTGCGTGCATCACAGTGGAAGATGCAAGCATTGTTCCACATGACCCCATGTCATGCTTGCCAGTTACCGCCCTGCCAGTGACAGTTATGTGAAACTGCAAGACAGGCAGTATAGCATCTGAAGACGTACATGTGAGCTGTACTCCCTGGGCTGACAGGTGCAAGTCATGTGTGCCACAGCATTGTGTTTGACCTGGACAGTCATAGCGGTCAAATACCACATGCCTGTAGAATGACAATAGGAGCATAGGCAACTTGTTGCAATGACACAGTAGGTCAATGTACAGTGTTCTTGTGTCCACACCAATACAGAATGCCCACCATGGCTAGGCACACACCCTCAGGGCTATAACACATGTGACCCATTGCATGTCCCTGCACACGTGATCTGTGTAGTGGCATCACAGGGCAGTCACAATAACATGGTTTATAAGAGACATATCATACCTGGTGATGTGTGGCATGGGTGTGTAGGTCGAGTTGCAGAGGTGGTCACCCGACTGCAACATCTAAGCGACTAATGCCTTGTGTAGCCTGATGTGTGGAACTGCATTGTGACTCCCAACAGTCATCTGTGACTGGCGTGTTGTGAATGTTGTAACCCATGAGTCTGCGGGCTATACGCTGGTGATGTTGTCTGCCATGATGGGGGCCACCAATGGTGCCTACAGTGGGTATAGAGACGTACTGCATACGTTGTTCTTGCAGGAGTGGCCAGTGTTGTAGATGATGTGGGACTAAGTGATGGGAGGTGTGTGATGCGAATGTTGCACACCCACAAATGACTGTCAGGTGCAGTCATGGTTGTCGACAGCATTACCCCCAGCCACAGCTGTCAGCCCCCTGTCCCCAAAATGAGTAACAGTAGCCCTCATACCGTGTGACTAATGTGCAAAACGTGGAACACCTACAACTGGCTAACTAACAGCGTCAACTAGGAAGGGCATATGATGGCTGAAATACGCTGCTCTAACGTTTAAATATGATATTCCAATGAATTACTATGATTCCTATCTATTAAGCCATGGCTGGCATGTAAACCATTTACAACAATGAATGTGTGACAGACTCTTCCAATGTGGAACCTTGATGAACATGCACCTGTTAGAACACCAAACGAGGTACGTTGCACATAATGATGTACAACTGACAGCTATGGGCCCAGCACGGCTGCAGAAGCGCATCCCCCACAGGCTGTAGTGCTGTATGTTGGGAGGTGAGCACTGAATGTGTACATGACACAGTTGCTCTGTTGCCACATGTACGACATATCCGTCATATAGGAGCAGCACCGGTATATGACAGTTGGACATGCCTGTACATACGACCATGTCCCACAGGATATGTGTGTACAACACCTGTCGTACCTTCAGCAAGCTGGGAAGTGTAGGAATGCCAGTGTACCTGTGGGACATGTGCAATGGGCGCAATGGTAATCAGTAGCACATGACATGCTCACATGTCCTGCACAAGTGCATAGCTTGACCATACAATACAGATAGGGTGTTGGATAATAGCAACCCACAAGAGGTGATGAGTCATTCAGGGTGGCACTGCACTATCACCTTGCTGGGTATGGTGTGCATGTCCATGACACATTAGCACTGTAGATGTTAGCAGTACAGCTGTACAGGACAGCATGGATATTTGATTACGAATACCTTTGCATGTTCCACCAGTGGCCCGTTGACAGACACACAACAACAAAAGGTGCAAGAGTGACATGTGCACAGCACATCAGTGCCGGCTACAGTAGAACAGGGTTAATGTGTTGACATGTACACAGAACATCAGCGCCAGCTACAGTCGAACAGGGTTTGTGTTGCACCCCACCGTCATTGTAGCCCATACCACACAGACAAATGTCATGCATCTGTGTATGTACGGCTGGGAATGGACCTGACCTAGCAGTATAGCTGTGTCAGTTGTGAACAACATACAGAATGGGCTGTGTGGGTGAGGTGTGTGACATATGTGTACGGTCCGATGGATGATACCAGCAGTGTCACCGCTAGGTGAACATCCCTGTACCCATAAATGAATACCTAGGCTGTGGTCAACATCATGGTCACTGTGGAAGGGATGGTGCTGTGCAGTGCATCCGCCGACATGGTGATGTCTCCAGCCACCGGAGGTAGTCATATGAGGTACCCAAGTCAGTGTGCCAACCAGCCACAGCCCTTAAGGCTGAATAACACACCTGATACTCTTGTTATAGGTGACTCTATTGTCAGACACACTGATGTCCTGCTCACCAGGCTGAATAAAGAGAAAGTCACGGTGAGCTGCCTGGTAACTGAGGAAACGGAGGGAGAGCATAAAGCAGACAGAGGGGCCAATCGTGGACTAGAGCGTCCCTGGGTGATTTCCCCCTGTGGGGGGATCAGTGTGAAGTAGTTGCTGCACTTGGCATTGAGGGGATTGGCAAAAAGATTGCAGCAAGGCTGACCCCACCTGCTGAAAATCTGTTCCGCAACACGGCGGCTGAGGGACCACTCGTAAGGCATCAGAATAGCTCTGCTCAGCCTGTCTGCTATCACACTGGCCTTCCCTGGAATGTGCATTGCCACTAGGAACCGTTGGGAAGACACTGCCCATTGCCACACTCGCATAGCCTCTCTGCACAGGGGATAAGATCTGGTTCCCCCTTGCTTGTTCAGGTACCACACAATGGACATGTTGTCCGAGTGAACTGCAATCATTCCCAGAGGGAGAGAGCTCTGAAGTTCTCGCAACGCCAGTAACACTGCTCTCATCTCTAAGACACTGATGTGCAGATGTACCTCGTGATCTTGCCACGTGCCATGGACCGTCCTGCCAAGATAATGCCCCCCCACCCCATCTGGGAGGTGTCCATGGTCACTATGGCAACAAGTGACATAGGAACAAATGGTTTCCCTTCGTCCAGGTTGGTGGAGCGCAGCCACCAACGGAGGTCCTGTTTGCACCGATCAAGTGGGACAGGGGGAATTCCTGAAAGGACCATTGGGCAAAGAGGAGCCACTGCAGAAGCCTCATGTGTAGTCTGGCTAGAGGCACTAACATAATGGTGGCTGCCACGGATCCTAGGAACTGTAGAACTCATTTGGCCTGAACTTTCTTGAGGGGTAACAATGCACGAACCTGACTCTGCAACACTCCTATCCTTTCTTGGGGCAGGAACGCCCGCATTAGAACAGTGTCTGCGCCTATAAATGTGACACGCTGTGAGGGCAGCAAGGCAGACTTTCCCCAGTTCAAGATAATTCCTAGTCGATGACAAAGGACAATGGTCATTTCCCTGGCCTGAATGAGAAAATTCCTGGTGGGGGCGGTGAGGAGACAGTCGTCCAGGTATGGAAACACTTTGAATCCTTGATGTCTCAGGTGAGCTGTCACCACTGCCAAACACTTGGTGAACACCCTGGGAGCTGTGGTGAGACCAAAGGGCAGGGCATGAAACTGAAAATGACTGGCTCCCAGCCAGAAGCGTAAGTGACTCCTGGATGCCCTGTCCATTTTGATATGGTAGTAAGCATCCTTGAGATCGATGGAGCACATCCATACTTCTTTTTCCCAGTAACGGAAAAATAGACTGGAGGGTGACCATTCGAAACTTGGACTTTAGAACGTAGTGATTCATTCGGCTGAGATCCAGGATGGGTCTCGGGTCCCGTTTTTTTCGGCACCAAAAAGAGTCTTGAGTAAGTCCCTAATCCAATCTGGTCTGAGGGGACAGGCTGGATGACTCCTTTTTCTAGCAACTTTGAAATTTCTAGTGTTGCGTGATCCCTTTGACTGGGTGGAACATCCGGGATTCTCTTGACTGGAGGGGGGTCTGATAGCAAGGGGATGGTATAACCTCCGGTAACTATTCGAAGCACCCATCGATCCTGAGTGATACTTGCCCAGGCTTCCAGGAGCCACAGCCAAGCGAGACCACGTCCTAGCTACACGAGCGGCAAACAAGATCTGGGGCTATGGAGCAGTGCAACATGGGATACCAGGTTAGCCCAGCCAATTAGAGACTTTGTGCTAGAAAAATTAGGTTGGCCGAGTAGGAGCCAATGCTCTGCTCCGAACCCGTGAGTAAGAATGTAGGCAAGATTAGACCACATAACATCTCCATTATTTTGGAGACTGTGTCCCCAAAAGAAATTTCCTTTCCTTGAGGAAATCTGAGATGAATAAGCAAGGGATTCATCTGAATCCACATCCTCCATAGAAGAATCCTGTTCCCTGGGTTTTTTAAGGGAAGTGCAGGACCGGGGGGGGGCTGGAACAGAGACCCCATGTGGAGGTTTAAAAGCCATCAAAGCATTAAACAACCCATGAGTAAAATAATGCCATTAACTCTGCAGGTCTTAGGAGCTGGAGAAATATGCTTAGTCTTTTGCTTTTTCTTCAAGGGGACATCCGCTTTATAAAACTTAGAAGGCTCCGAACGTGGATGGCATTCAATAGTAGTAGTTGGAACATCCTCCCAGACCAAAGTCTGAGCAACACCCCTAGGCCTCTTGGAAATAATCAGCCGTGGTTCCCTCGATCATCCGAAGTGGATGTCTACAAGGCCTCCAAGGACATCCATAAAGTTTAATCCATGCCACTCTCCGAAACAGTTTAGGCAGAAGTATTCAACGACGGAGCCGGGTAAACCACCGCGCTTTCAACTGCCTTATGAGAAATGTCCAGTGGAGGCTGCACAGCAGAAGAATCAGATTAGGCTTCTTGGTCTTCTTCACAGATGGCTGTCTGATACTTGCATCAAACTGAAGTTCCTAAAAGATGAGATCTATAAGCATTACTCAAATTCTTACCAAACATTAAAGTAGCAGTAAGTACCTTCATCCACAACTACATAAACTGGCATGGCCTCACCTGATAACCCCCCTTTAATCACAGTTGACCAATCTGAGACCAAGAGAAACTGCATGCCAGGCTCAAGCAGACCAGTCAGTGGGTAGATAGCACAACATCCTGAGAAGCAATCAAGGCAGAAGCTGGGGGCAAATCTCAGCCTAACAGCTGGTCCATCACAAGGGTCTGAAACAGGCTTAAATCCCTACTAACCAGGAGTAAGTCTTTCTAACTGCGAACATTAGAGGGGTGTGTTAAACATGAAACTTCCATCTTGGACATCTAGGTTCTTAATAGATCACAGAAGCAAGATCTCGATGAAAGGACAGCTTCTTCCCTTGGGTCATGAGACAGACCCCCTCCTGCCAGTTCTGTGAGCAGCTTCCTTCTGCCATATCAGCTGAGACTGACAGATGCAGAATGTAGATCAGTTTCATTTGTCACTTAAATGCTGAAAGAAAATAACATAACATCTTACTGACAATCATAAAGACCAAGACTCGAACTAGTCTGATGAAGTTCTTGACAGAGTACAACAAAAGCACTTAACTACTGTGATTTATTTATTTGCAATAAAATCCCAGTGGACACAAATTTGAATTGGTTCTTAGAAGGCATAACAGCATTTTTGGATAAGATCGTAACTAGTCAGTTTTTTTTTTCAAATTAAAGAAAAAAAAGAAAAAAAATGGCAAGCAAGGGCTGAAAACTTTCATGTAGTTAAGTGCCATGTCACAGAATGCATCTTTTGGGAGAAACATGAATAGCTCAGAGTGGGCATTATCGAAAAATATGCTGAATTCTGTTGATAGAAAGGATGAACCAGTCAGAAACCATTAAGAAGAGTCCTAAGCTCAGCTATCAACAATATAAATTGTGTCTACTTTAAGCATTTTCTACAGAGAAGCATGAAACTTATGACAATCAAAAAGCTATCTTTTCAGCACCTTCTACAGAGACTCCTTACAGGACAACTGCTAAATTATTATGCTTCTTCCTCTGGCCCCGGTGGAAAACGGGGGGCTCTAATTTTTCCCCTTTTAAGGGGGGAAAAACAGAGTTTTTCGGGAAAGGGGGGTTTTCCTTCCCGGGGGGTTTTTGGGGTTTACTTTTTTTCCCCTTGGGAAATGGTCAATAAAAGTTCCCCCTTTTTTAAAATTAAGGAAAACACGGCATATTTTAAATTTTCCCCAACCCACCTGGTGGAATTTACAAAAAAGCTCAAAAATTCAATCGGGTTTTGGTTTGCAGGGGGGCAACGACGATAAGGGATTTGCCCTGTTCCCCTGGGAAAAAAAAAACAAAAAAATTTTCTTTTTCCCTTTTGAGGTTTAAAATTTAATTTAAAAGGGTTGCCCTTTTTAATTTTTAGGATTTTTTTGGGTAAAAGGGGAATTTTTTGTATCATAAAAACAAACAGTGGTGGGGGTGGGTTTGACTTAAAATTTTTTAAAAAATTTTTTTCCAAAAATTTCATTTTTCTTTCTTTTTTGGTTTTTATTTTGTGGGGCAAACGCACGGTTTTAATTGGGGTTTTTAAAATTTCCTTGGGTTTTCCAAAAAAAAAACTCTTCTTTTTTCCCAAACCCCTTTTCTAATTTAAAAAATTTCATTTAAGGCCCCCCTTTTTTCCTTAAGTTTTGTTAGTTTCCTTAAGGGCCATTTTTTCTTTGGGGGTTAAAGGGGTCCTCTTTAAAACAGTTTCCATAAAACTTAGCAGCCGGCCCCTAATGGTTTTCCCCCCGACTTGAAACTGGGGGTTTTAGGCCAAATTTTGGGTTTAAATTCCAAAACCCTTTTCCTTTCCCCCAAAATTTTTTTGGGTTTTCCCTTTTTAGGCCCAAAAAGGGGCAGCCCTAAATTTGGGTTTAAAAATTTTGGGGCCCCCACAAACTTCCTTCACTTTTCCCAAACTCCAACCCAATTTTTTAAAACCATATTCTCAAAAAAATTTTAACCCCCAAAAGGTCCAAAAGAATCCAACAAAATTTCCTAAAACCCAAAACACAAAACCATACCCCAAAACATTTTGGCCAACAAATTAAGGTTTCCATATTTCTCTTGAAAAGGGGCCAAAGGGCAGCAATGGGTTTTCCCTCACCAGGGTGAATTGGGAATTTTGAGGGTGCCTGTCTCAAAGACATGGCAACCCTCTCCTCCAAACAAATTCAAATATATGTAGAATGCCCTTTTGAAACCCGGAGGTACCCCCCTATCTAAAAAACTGGGAACCCGTCAGGAGGAGGGGTAACCCCCACCAACACAATTTCCCTTTACCTAGTACCACATCAAAAACGAACCAAACAACAAAATTTTTTTCAAAACCCTTCTGAGGGCCCAAATTAAAATTCTTTCCCAAGGGGAACCGAACCTTTTTTCCCAAAGGCCGCCCCCCCAAGGCCAAAACAACCCCAAAACAAAACCCAAAAAGCACAAAACAAGAAAAAAAGGGGAATGTGCCAACGCCAAAGCCCCTTTAACCCCAAAACACCCTGAACTCTTGTAAAAGGGAAAAATTTTTGTCAGGGCAAAACCCGGAAGGGCCCGGGGCCCCCCGGGGAATAAAGGAATCATACTGCCTTTTTGGGCCCAAAGGACCGCCACAAAGGAAAGCCAAATTTTAAAGGTTCCCCCCTCCAAAGCCCAAATACAAATATTTAAATCAGTCAAGACTGCTTTTGTTTAAAAGACCCCAAAACCCCCCTGGGCTTTTTTGAAAAAGGGGAAAATGAAGGGGCTCTCCGAAATCATTTTTAGCCCAGGCCCCTTTTGCCCGACCTTTGGGCCGGAAATTTAAACCCCCAAACCCAGGGAAAATGCCCCCATACAAAGGGGCAAAATGATCGATTTTAAAAATTTGGGTAAAAAATTTTGGTGATTTAAAGGGGCCATTTTCACCCGGGGTGACATGCCCGAAAAAAGTTTCTTTCAAAAGGGGGGCCCTTTCCCCCTTTCAAAATGGGCCTTTTGGAAATTTGGAAACTCCCACCCCCATTCCCTTTTGGAAGGTCAAAACCCAAACCCAACCCCCAAAGGCAGGGACCCCGGGGGCCCGAAAAAAATAAATGTCAACGGGAAAAAAGTCTTAAAATAAGAGCAAAACCAATAAAGGGTCTCTTTAGTATAGAAAAATTAAAACCCTTCATAAAAACCTTTTTAAAGGGCCCAGAGAAAAACACCCCGGACACCAAAACAATCATAAGGGTTTTTTGGAAAACCCGGGGGCCAACCCCAAAAGGAGGGGATTTCCAAACCCCGGAATCCAAATTCCAGGTTAGTGGGAAAATTCCCCCAAAAAAATTTTCCCCGGAGACCTCCTTCCCCAAAATTCCAGTGGGAAGGCTGCCCTTTTTAGTTTATGGGGGCCAAGGCCCCCCTTCTCCAAACAGGGAATCCCCCCGGGCTTTCCCCCAAAAAAAACATAAATCTCCCCAAAACCCAAAATTGCCCACCCCAAAATTTCTGGGGGGGATTCCCCCCCCCAAATTAGCCCAAAAAACCCCGGAAATTTTTTAAAAACCCCAAAACTATGGAAAACATCAACTCCCAAAAAAGAAGGGGACCTACAGACCTGATCCTTTCCCCCTTGGGGGAATCCTTTCCTTTAACCGGTTACCCCCCTTGGGAAAAGCCATAAAAAAGGAGTCCACACCCACCCACCCCAAAACCCCGAAAAACCCCCGGTAAAAACTTCCAAAACCCCTTTCACTTCTCAAAACCCCCAAATGGAACCTTCAAAACCCCGGGCCAAATGGAAAAACCCCAAACTGCCGGGGAATCCCTTTAAATCATTTTCAGGGGGGGCCCCTCCCGGAAATGCAAAAAATAAACAATCCCAAAAAAAAACCCAAACCCCTCCTTCAAAAAGGCCCCGGACCAAAAAACTGGTGGCCCGCCATTTCAAAGTAAACCCAAAAAGGAAGCTACCATTTGGCAAAAACCCCAAAAGGGAAAATTCCACAGACAGAAAAATTAAGTTCCCCAAAAATTAAGGGCCGGGGGGGGGGGGGGGGGGGGGGGGGGGGGGGGGGGGGGGGGGGGGGGGGGGGGGGGGGGGGGGGGGGGGTGGGGGGGGGGGGGGGGGGGGGGGTGGGGGGGGGGGGGGGGGGGGGGGGGGGGGGGAAAAAAAAAAAAAAAAAAAAAAAAAAATAAATAATAAAAAAAAAAAAAAAAAAAAAAAAAAAAAAAAAAAAAAAAAAAAAAAAAAAAAAAAAAAAAAAAAAAAAAAAAAAAAAAAAAAAAAAAAAAAAAAAAAAAAAAAAAAAAAAAAAAAAAAAAAAAAAAAAAAAAAAAAAAAAAAAAAATTGATAACAATTTTTTTCCCTTCCTTTGAAAACCCCAACCCCCCTTGGGCCCCAAAAAGGTTTTTTGGTTAGAAAAAGACCTTCCCCCCACAATTAAAAACCCCCACCTCAATTTAAAAAAGGAAGGGGGTTTCACAATCTGGTGACGGCTGGGAATGCCTGACCTTGAGGGGCAGTCAGTAGCTGTTGATCAAGTGGGGAACAACAAGGTGCAAGAGACATGCACAGCACATCAGTGGCTGTAGAACAGGGTTAATGTGTGCATGACACAGCTACCCTGTAACAGGGTTTGTGTTGCACCCCATATTGTAGCCCATACCACACAGACAAATGTCATGCATCTGTGATGTACGGTGGAATGGACCTGACCTAGCAGTATAGCTGTGTCATTTGAACAACATACAGAATGGGCTGTGTGGGTGAGGTGTGTGACATATGTACGTCCGATGGATGATACCAGCAGTGTCACCTAGGTGAACATCCTGTACCCATAAATGAATACCTAGGCTGTGGTCAACATCATGGTCACTGTGGAAGGGATGGTGCTGTGCAGTGCATCCGCCGACATGGTGATGTCTCCAGCCACCGGAGGTAGTCATATGAGGTACCCAAGTCAGTGTGCCAACCAGCCACAGCCCTTAAGGCTGAATAACACACCTGATACTCTTGTTATAGGTGACTCTATTGTCAGACACACTGATGTCCTGCTCACCAGGCTGAATAAAGAGAAAGTCACGGTGAGCTGCCTGGTAACTGAGGAAACGGAGGGAGAGCATAAAGCAGACAGAGGGGCCAATCGTGGACTAGAGCGTCCCTGGGTGATTTCCCCCTGTGGGGGGGGGGAATCAGTGTGAAGTAGTTGCTGTACTTGGCATTGGGGGGATTGGCAAAAAGATTACAGCAAGGCCGACCCCATCTGCTGAAAATCTGTTCAGCAACATGGAGGTTCAGGGACCACTCTTAAGGCATCAGAATAGCTCTGCTCAGCCTGTCTGCTATCACACTGGCCTTCCTCGGAATGTGCATTGCCACTAGGAACCGTTGAGAAGACACTGCCCATTGCCACACTCGCATAGCCTCTCTGCATAGGGGATAAGATCTGGTTCCCCCTTGCTTGTTCAGGTACCACACAACAGACATGTTGTCCAAGTGAATTGCAATCGTTCCCACAGGGAGAGAGCTCTGAAGTGCTCGAAACTCCAGTAACACTGCTCTCATCTCTAAGACATTGATGTGCAGATGTACCTCGTGATCTTGCCACGTGCCTTGGACCGTCCTGCCAAGATAAAGCCCCCCCACCCCATTTGGGAGGCGTCTGTGGTCACTGTGGCAACAGGTGACATAAGAACAAATGGTTTCCCTTCATCCAGGTTGGTGGAGCAGCCACCAACGGAGGTCCTGTTTGCACCGATCAAGTGGGACAGGGGGAATTCCTGAAAGGACCATTGGGCAAAGAGGAGCCACTGCAGAAGCCTCATGTGTAGTCTGGCTAGAGGCACTAACATAATGGTGGCTGCCACGGATCCTAGGAACTGTAGAACTCATTTGGCCTGAACTTTCTTGAGGGGTAACAATGCAACCTGACTCTGCAACACTCCTATCCTTTCTTGGGGCAGGAAGCGATTAGAACAGTGTCTGCCTATAAATGTGACACGCTGTGAGGCAGCAAGGCAGACTTTCCCCAGTTCAAGATAATTCCTAGTCGATGACAAAGGACAATGGTCATTTCCTGGCCTGAATGAGAAAATTCCTGGTGGGGTGAGGAGACAGTCCCAGGTATGGAAACACTTGGAATCCTTGACGTCTCAGGTGAGCTGTCACCACTGCCAAACACTTGGTGAACACCCTGGGGGCTGTGGTGAGACCAAAGGGCAGGGCTCAAAACTGAAAATGACTAGCTCCCAGCCGGAAGCATAAGTAACTCCTGGATGCCCTGTCCATTTTGATATGGTAGTAAGCACCCTTGAGATCGATGGAGCACATCCATACGTCTTTTCCCAATAATGGAAAAATAGACTGGAGGGTGACCATTCGGAACTTGGACTTTAGATTGTAGTGATTCAGTCAGCTGAGATCCAAGATAGGTCTCAGGTCCCCTGTTTTTCCGGAACCAAAATGAGTCTTGAGTAACTCTCTAATCCAATCTGATCTGAGGGGACAGGCTGGATGACTCCTTTTTCTAGCAACTTTGAAATTTCTAGTGTTGTGTGATCCCTTTCACTGGGTGGAACATCCGGGATTCTCTTGACTGGAGGGAGGACTGATAGCAAGGGAATGGTATAACCTCTGGTAACTATTCAAAGCACCCATCGATCCTGAGTGATATTTGCCCAGGCTTCCAGGAGCCACAGCCAAGCGAGACCACGTCCTAGCTACACGAGCGGCAAACAAGATCTGGGGCTATGGAGCAGTGCAACATGGGATACCAGGTTAGCCCAGCCAATTAGAGACTTTGTGCTAGAAAAATTAGGTTGGCCGAGTAGGAGCCAATGCTCTGCTCCGAACCCGTGAGTAAGAATGTAGGCAAGATTAGACCACATAACATCTCCATTATTTTGGAGACTGTGTCCCCAAAAGAAATTTCCTTTCCTTGAGGAAATCTGAGATGAATAAGCAAGGGATTCATCTGAATCCACATCCTCCATAGAAGAATCCTGTTCCCTGGGTTTTTTAAGGGAAGTGCAGGACCGGGGGGGGGCTGGAACAGAGACCCCATGTGGAGGTTTAAAAGCCATCAAAGCATTAAACAACCCATGAGTAAAATAATGCCATTAACTCTGCAGGTCTTAGGAGCTGAGAATATGTAGTCTTTGCTTTTCTTCAAGGGGACATCCGCTTTATAAAACTTAGAAGGCCAGACGTGGATGGCATTCAATAGTAGTAGTTGGAACATCCTCCCAGACCAAAGTCTGAGCAACACTAGGCCTCTTGGAAATAATCAGCCTGGTTCCCTCGATCATCCAGTGGATGTCTACAACCTCAAGGACATCCATAAAGTTTAATCCATGCCACTCTCCAAACAGTTTAGGCAGAAGTATTCACACAGCGTAAACCACGCTTAACTGCCTATGAGAAATGTCAGTGGAGGCTGCACAGCAGAAGAATCAGATTACTTCTTGGTCTTTCACAGATGGCTGTCTGATACTTGCATCAAACTGAAGTTCCTAAAGATGAGATCTATAAGCATTACTCAAATTCTTACCAAACATTAAAGTAGAGTAAGTACCTTCATCCACAACTACATAAACTGGCATGGCCTCACCTGATAACCCCTTTTCACAGTTGACCAATCTGAGACCAAGAGAAACTGCATGCCAGGCTCAAGCAGACCAGTCAGTGGGTAGATAGCACAACATCCTGAGAAGCAATCAAGGCAGAAGTGGGGCAAATCTCAGCCTAACAGCTGGTCCATCACAAGGGTCTGAAACAGGCTTAAATCCCTAAACGGATAAGTTTCTAACTGCACATTAGAGTAAACGAACTCTTCCTAGTAAAGACAACAGTGTACTCAGTACTCACTATTTTAGTTAACCTTCAAAAAGGCTCCCCTGAAGTGGGTAACTGTTAGGGCTTCCTCTTCTGCATTCTCATTCTTAACACAAAATTCTTTAACTATTTATTGTGTTTAAAAGTACATGTCTACTTCTAGAAAACATGATGTCACAAAGTGGACCTATGAGGGCATAGCCCACTTCTGAAAACCACTAAACTAAGCAAGCACACCTATAGGCTGCACAGAAACTGCACTGCAAAATTAAAAGCTTGCCAAATGTACAAGGTTGTCCCCATTAGCAAAGCAGCTGGAGAGGCAATCAAGACAGGGGAGACAGGAAAGAAAAATGTACCAAGTGCCTACAAAAAGAGGACACTATTTACAATCGATAGATATTCCGAAAATTTGCAGCTCTTGTACCTTACTTTGAGAAGCCCTCTGCAGTGTCCCAAATAAAATAAAAATCTCAACACAGCCAAAATTCCAGGAAGTTATTAAAAACGAATCAAGGATTCAAAAAACACAGTCAAAGCACATAAGCTCCACTCATGGACCTGGCAGTAATATAGCACAAATGTAATAGATACAAACCTGAAACAAGTACACTTTCAGCAGTTTAGTCTTTAATCATGCTACTGGACATTAAGAGCTAAGTAACCTGGTGGCAAAACAAAGGTAGTGACAGAAAGGTCCTCCTTAGCAGGAACAAAAGACAGAATAGATAAACGACTTGTCTGTCTTCCTGAACTCATTTTTTTCAGGTAAAACCTGAGCTGACAGTGCATGTCAAGGGTGTAGAGAGGTCACTGCCCTTAGGATTCTGCCTTAAAAAAAAAAAAAAAAACATAGGCAGGAGAGTGGTCTAGTCCAAGCAAGAACAATTTGGAGTCCACATTTGGGAGGCAACATTCTTGTCCTACAGTGCACCTCATGAAAGGATAACCAGAGTTTCCTACAAATCAAGGCCTGTATCTCAAGTAATAACAAACGAGAATATCTTTTAAGTGACAAAACTTCAGTTTGACAGACTGGAAACTTCAAAAATAATACAGGTGTGCATGTTAACCATCAAGTTCTCCACAGGTTAAGAATTCTTGAAGTATGAAGATGCAAAATCAACAAGGAACTGCCTGACGATCCTATGTTGTGCTTTTTGTCATCACAAGTTTGCGATGTTCCAAAATAAGAGAAACATGGCCAGTTCATGACACAAAGGAGTGACGCCTGTATTACAACCCCGACAATCAGGGTTCAGATTACTACGCAGGTGCTGGAAGAAAAAAGCAGATGAGAAAAATGACAGGTATAAGCATGCCTGCCTCTCTTCAAAGGGGGAACTGACAGCATGGTGGGGTACACCCGAAATCATGGACTCCAGAGACAAAGGGGATGCTGCTAAGCTCATTCACAAGTTGACAAGGTTGGCCTCTAAAGCTCTTCAAGACTCCATGCCTTTCCAAAAAGGCACCAAAGAAGCCAAAGGTCTTGTTGAATATGCCTTGACCCTGCCTGGAACTGGCTTGTTATGGTGGGAATAAAAGGAAATAGCATGGGTCAACCATTTGGAAATGTTCTGCTTTGACAATGGTGGTCTTTTTTTCTTACCTTCATAAAAGGTTTTAGTTCTGTCAAGACAATATCTGAGCTGGCTTGTGGGATTGTCTCATCAGTAAGCGAATTTTTTAGACCGAGTAACAAGACTGAAACAAAAAAAGATGTACGATATTTTCTGTGGGGGCAAGCCCCTCTGCACCCCCTCATCACCCTGCCAATTTATATACACCGACTCCATGACTGTACAACAGTGAGAGGAAGGGCAAATTCCCACTGCTCTGTGATCATGCATGGAAAGCAGCCAAGACTCTAAAACAAGCCTGCAAGAGTATTTGGTCTTATGAGCATTCACTGTTACAGATGACAACAGTCTGTGGACATGCAGAGTATACAGAATCCTTTCCCCCTCATTTTAGGTTCTGGAAACAAGACAGGGAAGATGGAAAGTTGGCTCACCTACTGTTGCTGTAAATTTACTTACACAACTGCACTACATTTAACATTAAATCACTGTGGCAGCAGCTTAAGATATTTTGACAAATTATCACAGTTTAACACAAAAAAAAAATAAATGAGGAAATGCATTATGAATTCAGGAGCACCTGCAGAATGGTCCTAGCACAGCCTGTTCTGGACCTGGAAAGATATCCAGTTTGCAGTGTTCTGTAAAAGCATGGACAGATTACCAAGCTGTTGCATGTAAAATACTTCTAGCATCCACCCATTTCCAGAAAGCCACATAAAAAGCCAAAGCCCTAATGGAATAGGCTCTAAACCCAGCATGAAGTGGCTTATTATGGTAAGAATGAAAGAAATAGACAATAACCAAGAAACAGTCTCCTTTACATTAGCGGTCTCCTATGAAGTTAGGAGAAAAGGGGCAAACAGCTAATCAGCTTTCCTGACTGAGTTTCATGTATGTACCATCTGAACTGCTTATAGACATCCACAGTACAAAACCAGTACAGCTGTGTAAGTAAATTTACTATAACTAAATTATATGTGTTATATCCCTTACATGATACAACAGCCAGCTTCTAAAGTTTCTGGGCATCTTCAACTCTCTCAAATCATTAGTCAGCTCAAGCTAAAAGTCAGCCTGGGCTTCAAACCCTTCAGAGGTTTCATGCCAGTAGAGAGTGGGAGGCTAAAGCCTTACAATGCTAAGAAAAAAAAATGTATGTCTACACCCAGGCAACAAACGATACAAAAAAAATAATGGCAGTGAAGGGATGGAGTGACTACTGCTGTAGTGATTATTCTTATATCTACTGCTACAGTTAAGTTTACTTAAACGACTATACTATTTTCATCACTATGATCACTGCTGCAGTAGACTTAAGGTATATGGGTAAATTACCATAGTTTAGAAGAATTGGGAGGAGAAAGAATGGCCCAGGAGCCCATGGAGAATGGCCATAGCAAAGCCTGTCCTGGACCGGGAGTAGGTATCCAATTTACAGTGCATTGCAAATATTGGGACGGAAGACCAAGTTGCTGCTTCTTGAACACTTTTAGAATCTTACCCCTTTCCAAAAGGATAAACAAGATCAAAGGCTCTAGTAGAATGAGCCTTGACTCTGCTTGGAATAGTTTTGTTGTGGTAAGAATTGTGAAGATTGGAGGAAGATGGGTGAAGGCTGCCAGCCTAGTCAAATAGAATTTGATACACAATTCTATCTATTGTATAAATAAATGTAAAATACAGGCTTGTGTTTTTAAATGAAAGAAAACACTGTAAAATGTGAACTTCAAGATTGTTACAACATTACCATCTGCTGTAAGGAAAACCGAGCCAAGCATTTCAAATGTGTCTTTTGAAGTTGAAAAGATCTTACAAATCTCTTACGTTTTACAAGTTGTCTCCAGTGAGTCTGGATGAAGGTTTCATGCCCATTGCTGTAAGGTTAAAGTTAAGGGCCATAATTTACATGTGGAAGGTGCTTTACTGCTCTGGTTTCTGCTAGAGTTTATATGTGAAATGCCTTTTATTGTTGTAGTCTCCTGAGCAGGTGTTAGCTTACTAAATAAGTGTCAAAATGATGTAATTCGGGAGGGCTTTAGAGAGCTGTTGGTTAGTGTTTAAAAACTATTGTTGAGTGAGAGACTAAAGCATTTTGATCTTGGACATCTAACCCAGCACTGCTTATGCTTTGTGTAAGTAGGATTATAGCACTGTGATTTATCTTAGGAATAGTTAAACTTGGAAGAAAGTTAGACCAAGTATTTTTCTTTGTAATCAGATCTTTCCTACGATATTGTTTTAAGTTTCTGTGTGATCTCTGAACTTGAGTTGCATTGTACTGTAGTAGTTTTGTCTTGTGTTTTAATTATTTATTATTGAATATTTTAAAAACTTTACCTGTGGCTGGTTTATGTAGAGATAATTTAACCTCTAAAGTACATTACATATTTACAGATTTTACTGTCTAAGTCACTCCAAATTAAGCCTGGAATGTTTAGTCATACTACCATTGGATTATAATATTGCACAGTAATAATTAGACACCCTTTTAAGGGCCTTTCAGTAGCTGATAATTATTAGCTGGGTGGTGGCAGGAATTACTACCTTATCGTCTGGGTAATATGGGGCAAAGCTGGAGAACCTGTGCCAGCCTTTTCCCAGGAGGGTCTCTGTGGCTGTAGAACCTCTTCTCAAAGTGTGTGCGTGTTGTGTCAGCTACTTGGGCAGGGACACAAAGAACTGGTTGGACAGAGAGGGTACTGGAGGTTTTAGCTCGCCCAGCTAGGCTGAGACCTAGACCCTATAGCTGTGTCAGTGGACAGTCTTATTGGGGACCTGGTGAGCAAGGGAGCAACCAGCCCAGACTGACTTGTGATCTCTGTGTGCACTTAAGGGAAACTGTACTTTACTGTGTATTAAGTTATCCTTTCCTCTTCTAGGAGTCGCCCTCTCTGGTGTCAGTGGTGAGGGCTGAGACTCCTTGATTGATGGGCCAGGGCATGGGCGTCACATATCGGTGGCAGTGGTTGGGATATCCTATCACATACTGTTTTTCTGTGGTGGGATCCACATCACATACTGATTAGTTGGCAAATACTAACTGGCTTGCAGGGGTGTGGGTAGAGCAAATTCCTGCAGCTTATGTACAGTGATCTCTAAAAGTGTTTTGTACTCTAAAACAGCCACGCAGTATATACTCAGAGTTCAGATCACAATTGTTTTATTTCTTTTGTTAGCTTAGTGTTAGTCAGGGTAAGCAGGCAGCATGTCAGCAGAGGAGTATGGAAAGCTGGCAGAGATGCGCCAGGCTAGGGGACTGGTGCATGGAAACCTGACTAATGCAGACCTGATTGCAGCCTTGGTTACAGCTGCATCAGAAAACAGCAGCCTGGAGGACAATCAGGCTGACAGTGGAGATACAATATCCTCAGAGAATGGACAGCTCAGCCTTTCTGCAGTGGACTTAAAAATCCAGCTGGAGGTAGAGAGACTTGAGTTGGAGGCCAGGCGTATGGAACTAGAAGCAGCTGAGAAAATGATGAGTCTACAAGCTGAGGAAAATGAACAGCAGAGGAGGCATGAGAGAGAAATGCTGACCCTTTGCCAGAGTCATGGAGGTAATGGGGAAGGGAGTAACCAGACCCCAGAAGCACTTTAAAGAGGGGGAAAATTTTGATAGCTTCATTCATATGTTTGAGCGGGTATGTAACAGTATGAAGTTGACCAAGGGCTCTGGGTACAGTTCCTGACCTCCTTACTCCATGGAAAAGCTGTAACTTAAGCAAAAATGCATGACACTGACTATTTTGATTATACTGCTGTAAAAAGACACTTGTTGGAATGTTTTAAGCTAACACCTGAAATGTATAGGAAAACGTTTCGTGAGCACAGACGCAAGGCAGATGAAAATGTATGTGAATATGTTGCTGAACTGAACACTTATTTTCTTAACTGGGCGAGTGGATGTCAGGTCACCACTTTTGAAGGGCTGGTAGACCTTGTGGTAAGGGAACAAGCCCTTAGCACTGCCTGAGGACATGAGGATCTGGTTAGCTGATAGACAGTGTGCTACTTCAGAGGAGTTGGGTAAGAAGGTAGACCTATACCTAGCAAGCAGGGCAGCCCTGCACAGGAAAGGGACCCCCAGTACTGCTCATGGGACTAAAGGAACCCATGATGGGCAGCACAGATTGCCCCAACAGAATCCGCCAGTAGCAGGGGAAGCCACTAGTCCAGGTACACGTCCAGAAACTAGGGTTAATGTTTTGAATGCAAATAGTGGGGCCATGTCGGACAAAAAGCCAACAGTGGGCTGTCTTGAGACAACAGGGGTATGGAACTACCATCCTGCAGATGGCTTGAGAGGGAAGGATTTGGATGAGGCAGTACTATGTACTTATGCAGTTAGATGCAGTGAGGCGGCTAGGAGACAAGCATGTGGATCTGGTAGCCTGAGGCAGACCCAGACAGACTGCACACTTGCAGCCAGGACTGCTGAGGTGGTTATTTCAGGGAGGGAGCTGCTCTGTAGCAGTGAGACTGAAGGTGAGCCACAGCTGCTTGTGGGTACTGATGGTCCCTTGGACAGAGTGACTGCAAAGGTAGAGGTGAGTAGAAGTACCCAGGCTGACAGTGAGGCACCACTGTCAGAGGATGTCAGACTTCCTGTGGAATGGGAGCTGGGAAGGGTTACAAGAACAGACTTGAGACAGGCTCAGCTCTCAGACCCTACAATGCAAGGCCTGAGGCAGGTAGCTAGGGAGGCACCTGATTATCAAGGCAAGGGGGAATATGTATACTGGAACAATGGATTACTATACAGAAAGTGGACCCCTGTGGGAGGGCTAGAAGGTGAGAGAGTACAGCAGTTGGTAGTACCTAGAGCTTACCGCCTGGCGCTTCTAGCCATAGCCCATGATATTCCCTTTGCAGGTCATATGGGCATAAAATGTACAAAAAGGCGTATTATGCAAAACTTCTACTGGCTTGGAATTTTCAGAGATGTAACAGGGTACTGCAGGACCTGTGAGCAGTGCCAAAAGGTAGGCAAAGCAGGAGACAAGGTGAGAGCTCCTTTGATGCCTTTGCCTGTCATTCAGGGGCCATTTCAGAGGGTAGCTATGGATATTGTGGGTCCTCTGAGTACCCCAAGTTCCACAGGGAAAAAGTATACCCTTAGTGATTGTAGATTATGCTACACGATACCCTGAGGCAGTGGCTTTGTCCTCCATTGAGGCCGAGAGGGTGGTAAATGCTTTGCTAGAGATTTTCAGCAGGGTAGGTTTCCCAAAGGAAATACTGTCTGACAGAGGTACCAATTTTGTGTCAGACCTGCTGGCTTGTCTGTGGAAGTCCTGTGGGGTGAAGCACAAAGACCAACCCCTACCATCCCCAGACTAATGGTTGTGTTGAGAGGTTGAACTCTACAATCAAGTCCATGTTACGGGCATTTGCAGATCAGTTTAAGAGGGAGTGGGACAAATATTTGCCCCATCTGTTTGCTTACAGAGAGTTTCCCCAGGAATTCACAGGTTTTTCACCCTTTGAGTTGTTGTATGAGCATAGGGTGAGGGGACCTCTAGATTTAATTTGGGATGAGTGGGAAGATGAGTGCGAGTCTAACAAGGAGTCTGTTGTGGCATATGTCCTGAACCTCAGGGAACTCATGGGCCTGGCCCAGGAGAACCTAGCAGAAGCCCAACAACAGAAAATGGTGTGGTATGACAGGAATGCTCGAGCTAGAGTATGCTATAGGGCAGCAGGTGATGGTTCTCATTCCTGTCAGACACAACAACTTGCAAGCAGCTTGGGAGGGACCCTACAATGTGGTATGAAAGGAAAGTGATGTTAACTACATGGTGGAACTGCTAGGCAGAAGGCAGGGGCACAAATTGTACCATGTTAATATGATGAAACCTTACCATGATAGGGAGGCCCTTGTGATGAACATTTTCAGTGGATTGCAGGAGGAGTCAGAGAGATCTTGTGACTGGTTTCCTCAGTGAGGGTCGGGCTGACACCTCAGTGGAAGGGGTAGCAATGTCCCCAGCAGCTATCTCCCCTACCAAGGTCCGGGAAATCTGAGCAGTGATGCAGAAGTTTGGGGGCATGTTCACCAGGAAACCAGGGAGCACCCACTTGGTGCAGCACCAGGTGGATACAAGACCCCAAAGGCCTATCAGGCAGGCCCCTTATAGAGAGAGTCAAACAGACTCTGAGGAAGAGGTACAGGAGATGTTGGAACTAGGGGTGATTCAGGATTCCAACAGTCCCTGGGCCTCCCCATTGGTACTGGTGCCAAATAAAGATGGCAGCACCAGGTTCTGTGTGGATTACAGGAAATTAAATAGTCACATAGAGGCAGATGCTTACCTCATGCCTAGGACAGATGAGGCCCTAAAGCAGCTGGGTGGGGCTAAGTATCTTACAACCATTGATCTTACCAAGGGTTACTGGCAGGTGCCTTTGACTCCTAGTACTAGAGAGAAGTCAGCCTTTGTGACTCCTTTTGACTTGTATGAGTTCACAAAGATGCCCTTTGGGATGAAGAATGCCCCAGCGACTTTCCAGAGGCTGGTAGATCACATCTTAGCAGGAGCAGGAGGGTTTGCCCTTGCTTACATGGATGATATTGCTATATACAGACATTTCTGGCAAGAGCACCTTCAGCATGTCAGGGAGGTGCTGGGCACACTACAGAGGGCAGGGATGACCATTAAGCCGAGCAAATGTCAGGTGGGTATGGCAGAGGTCTCCTACCTAGGACATAGAGTTGGGAGTGATAAGATAAGGCCAGAACCTGCCAAAGTGGAAGCCATTCAGGCATAGCCTGCACCTGTTACCAAAAAGCAGGTGAGGACATTCTTAGGGACAGCAGAGTACTACAGAAAGTTTGTTCCCAACTATAGTACTATAGCTGCTCCCCTCATAGATCTGACAAGGAAGAACAGGCCAGATAAGATAGTGTGGACCCAAGCATGTGAGCAGGCATGTCAGAAGCTTAAGGAAGCTTTGGGAGAACCCTCTGTGTTAGCCAGTCCAGACTATAGCTAAGAATTTGTTGTGCAGGTGGATGCTTCAAACTATGGGGTGGGGGCTGTACTCGGCCAGATTTCTTTTGAGGGAGAAGAGCACCCAGTGGTTTATCTCAGTCGTAGGCTCCAACCCAGGGAGGAATGCTATGCAGTGGTAGAAAAGGAATGTCTAGCCATAGTGTGGGCACTACAAAAATTTCAGCCTTATCTGTATGGAAGAAAATTCACTGTGATGACAGATCACAACCCTCTAAACATGGTTAAACAGAGCCAGTCAGCAAAATGCCAAGTTGCTAAGATGGAGCCTGGGGTTGCAAGCATATATGTCAGTGCAGCACCGCAGTGGGAGTAGCAATGCCAATGCAGATGGGCTCTCAAGACAGGGAATGGGCTGAGGTACACCCAGACAGACCTGACACTCTCAAGCAAAGTTTCTCAAGGGGCACTTGAAAAATCTTGCTAGAGTTCCCCGGGGGGGCAAGAGATGTGAAGATTGGAGGAAGATGGGCGAAGCCTGCCAGCCTAGTCAAACAGAATTTGATACACAATTCTATCTATTGTATAAATAAATGTAAAATACAGGCTTGTGTTTTTAAATGAAAGAAAACACTGTAAAATGTGAACTTCAAGATTGTTGCAACACTGCCATCTGCTGTAAGGAAAACCAAGCCAAGCATTTCAAATGTGTCGTTTGAAGTTGAAAAGATCTTATGAATCTCTGATGTTTTACAAGTTGGCTCCAGTGAGGCTGGATGAAGGTTTCATGCCCACAGTTGTAAGGTTAAAGTTAAAGGCCATAATTTACATGTGTGTATATGTGAAATGCCTTTTAATGTTGTAGTCTTCTGAGCAGGTGTCAGCTTGCTAAAAATGCAGTTTGTGGCCTGGGAACTCCAGACTAAGTATCAAAATGATGTAATTTGAGAGGGCCTTAGAGAGCTGTTGGTTAGTGTTTAAAAACTATTGTTGAGTGAGAGTCTAAGAAGCATTTTGATCTTGGATATCTAACCCAGCACTGCTTATGCTTTATGTATGTAAGTAGGATTATAGCACTGTGATTTCTCTTAGGAATAGTTAAACTTAGAAGAAAGTTAGACTAAGTATTTTTCTTTGTAATCAGATCTTTCCTACAATACTGTTTAAAGTTTCTGTGTGATCTCTGAACTTGAGTAGCATTGTACTGTAGTAGTTTTGTCTTGTGTTTTAATTATTTATTATTAAATATTTTAAAACCTTTACCTGTGGCTGGTTTATGTAGAGATAATTTAACCTCTACAGTAAATTACATATTTACAGATTTTACTGTCTAAGTCACTCCAAATTAAGCCTCGACTGTTTAGTCATACTACCCTTGGATTATAATATTGCACGGTAGTAATTGGACACCCTTTTAAGTGCCTTTTAGTAGCTGATAATTATTAGCTGGGTGGTGGCAGGAATTACTACTGTATGGTTTGGGTAATAGGGGCACAGCTGGAGAACCTGTGCCAGCCTTTTCCCAAGAGGGTCTGTGTGGCTGTATAACATCTTCTCGAAGTGTGTGTGTGTTGTGGCAGCTACTTGGGCAGGGACATGAAGCACTGGTTGGGCAGAGAGGATACTCGAGGTTTTAGCTTGCCCAGCCAGGCTTAGACCTAGACCCTAAAGCTGTGCCAGTGGGGAGTCTTTTTGGGGACCTGGTGAGCAAGGGAGCAACCAGCCCCAGACTGACTGTGATCTCTGTGTGCACTTAAGGGAAATTGTACTTTACTGTGTGTATTAGTTATCCTTTCCTCTTCTAGGAGTCACCCTCTCTGGTGTCAGTGGTGAGGATTGAGGCTCCTTGATTGCTGGGCCAGGGCACGGGCATCACAAGTGTAACAAAATGTAATAGCCTGAGACAACCATTTGGAAGTGGTCTGTTCTGATACAGGTTACTTCTTAAGAAATAAACAACTGATCAGAATTTCTGAAAGATTTTTTTCTGTCAATATAACAGTTGTCTGTGAACACCCAAGTATGAAGTATCCTTTCTCCCTCATTTGTAAACTCTGGAAAGAAGATAGGGAGATGAATACCACTTCAGCATTAAAGAGGGATTAGTTCTCAAGGAAACTACATCTTTGGGGAAACGAGATAACGCTGAGCCACAATAAGAGTTTATAACTTAAATACTCCTCTTGAAGAGGTCAGAACAATGAGCAAGACCTGCCTTCCTTGTCAAGAACCTCAAGTCAGCCTGATGAGTTTTGTTCAATTACAGCAAAAGTTAGATTTTCTAACAAAAATAAGCTCTGAAGGAAGAGCCATCAGATTCTTGGGAGGCTTCTTATGCAGAACCCCTTTCAAAAAATGTCCATGAGACTGCAGTGAAAGGGAGATCCATGGGCAGATGTGCTGAAATGGTCAACAAGTGAACCCTGATTAAGGAATAAGACAGGTCACAGGATAGTAACTCACAGAAATGTAAAACCATTGAAAAACTAGCCCTGCCTGAGTGATGGTTCTTTTGTTGGTAGCAACTACAAAACCTTTTTCTATTTGCTAATATATGATCTTGTAACAAGTTTTCTTGCCCCCATCAATACCTCCTGCACACCCTCAAAAAACAAAAACAAAAAAAAGCCTAAAAAGTATTAAAACCCTATCATCATGCTAGTCAACTGCAGTTGCTTGGGAATGGGGTGTATCAAACACTTCTGATCTTGTGTGATTAAATTCAGTTTGGAAGGCTGTGGTAATTGCCCTTGGCCAGTCTCAAAAGAAAGGAGAAAGTACAGTTGTCTTAAAATTTACCATAACTGTAAATGTCCTACTGATCACTGCTGCAGTATTCCAAGCAGATGTGTTTTCACTGCACGTCCAGCTGGGGTACCAAAGTCTAAACCTTTCCAGTAGCATACATCTGATGTATGACCTCAGGTCACAAGCAAAATGATATGTAAGCAGATATACGTGTCCAAATCCTCAGACTATCTCCAAGCCAGGAAGTAGTCCGCTAGGAGGGGCACAGCAAGAGAAAAGATGGCTGTCTACTTCATAGGGTCTGTCAGACAGGGCAGCAGAGGAATGGAAGAAATAAAAATGGCAAGAAGCAGGTGAGGAGGACTACTGCAACAGTGATCAGCTGGACATCTACTCCTAAGTTCTTAAACAACTGTACTATATCCAGACTGAAATCACTGTTGCAGTATCCCAAAAAAAGAGGAGTGATTGACAAAGCATAACGGAAAAGGAAGTAAGGATGGCAGAGAACGGTGAGAACTAAGAGGCTAGAAAGGACTGACCTAGCAAAGGCTGCTCTACATCTGGAAAAATCATTGATTTTGTAGTGTTTAGTAAGTGTGCACAGAAGACCAAGTAGCAACTTCCAGGATGCTTGTGGAATCTAACCCTTTGTAGAAAGTCACAGAAGATGCTACTTCACTAGTAGAGTGAGCCCTTGGAAAAGAAGGCAAGGATTTGCCATTGTGCGAGCAACAAAAGGAGATTGAGAAAATCTAGCTTGTAAGTTTGTTTGTATACTAGTTGGCCCAGCTTACAGTCCATGAAGGAGACAAACAGTTGGTCTGACTTACATATACACGTCTCCATACAGAATCTTAGTTGTATGTGCACATCTAGGGAGTGAAGTCTCTCACCTTGTTCGGTGGACTGGGAAAGAAACTAGGTAGATTAATAGCCCTGTTGAGACACATCTCATTTATCACTTTTGTCAGGAAAGACGGGTTGACACTTAGGTAGCCAATGCCCTTATGGAAAAGAAAAGGAACATCCATGAGTGCCTGTAGTTCTGTGACAGCCGGCAACAAAATTATTTTCCAGCTACAGAATTTGAGAGGAAGAAGCTGCTGGCTCAAATGGAGAGACAGTGAGTTTTTCTAATACAAAGTTGTGATTCCGGGTGGGGGGGGGATAGATTTCTCAGAGGGTTTAAGTACAGAACCTCTTTTAAAACTTACTTGCCCTCAAATCTTGGCATAACAGGCAGAATAATGGGAAAGACTGGCTTAAATCGCAGAACCACCGATGATTTTAGAGAGTCCAGATGGTTTGCCGGACACCTTATTTAAAACCTTTCAATTTAGCTACGTAGGAGTTTCGTGTGATGGGTTCCTTGCCTCCTAGAGAATCCAAAGCATGTCATCAGAAAACTGGTGTCTGGCAGGAATCAGAATCCGATCGTCCTCAGGCTTAGGTTGAAGGCTTGTTGCTTCACTCCAACATATGCTGTGTGATCAAATACACTTGGTGGAGTACCATGTGGTGACTGTACCCGGCTAAACACAGAAAGGGGAACCAATGCTGCCTTGGCCAAAAGGGAGTCACTAGTAGAATTTTTGTTTTTTCTACATTTTGGATCCTTAGCAGAACTTCTAGTAGCAGAGGAAGTGGGGGGAAGACAAAGAAATGCCCCTATCCACTGGACGTATAATGCATGTATCCTCCAAAACAAAGGATAAGGAATCCTAATGCAAAAGAAGGGGAACTCTCTGTTGCTCTCCAAGGCAAATACATCTGTGGTGTCCCCCGTGGACTATGTCTAGGAAGACCTGTATTCACAGGGGTCTTTCATGGATCTGATGAGAGAGTCTGCCAGGACGTTTTCTTGGGACGAAATGTACACTGCTTAAAGAAACATGTCTGTCTTGGTGGCTAGATGTCAAGTAATCTCAGCTAATCTGCATAACTGGCATGATAAGGTTCCACACTCGTAGAGGTCATGGTTTCCAGAGGTGGATAAAGACTTGTAGGGCCTGAATAAGAGACCTCATCTATTTTTGGTTGATGCGCTTTCCCTCGAGGTTGGAATGTCAACAACCCTGGACCTTCTGGATTCCTGCCCATGCCCCCCACTCCAAGCCTCATCTGAGATGTCTGTATATAGCTCCTAACTTGCAGTCTGTACCTTGAAAGGCAGGTCTGGACTGAGGTTCACTTGTTTCACCCACCACAGGATCTCCCTTTGAGACAAGGCATGAGAAAAATCTCTCCCAAGAGTGTGACTGTCTTGGGACCATGCATTTTTCACGTACCAATGAATTTCTCTCTAGTTAAACGTGGGTAAAGGAAGTATTAGTATGGCTGATGCTATGAATTCTAGTGTTCTGAGGATCTCTCTGGCTGAAAAGCTTTTCAGACAGGTTAAGGATCAAGTTGTGACACTCTGCATCTTTTCTAAGGGCAAGGAGGACTGCATGTTGTTTTTTTCTCTCTAGTCTGTCACACAAGAAAACTAGGTTTTGACTGGTCTGAAGGTAAGACTTTTTTTTTTTTGAAAATGACAGTGAATCCCAGCTGCAGGAGGAGGATGAGCATGAACTTGAGATGCTACAGTAAAATCTGAGGTGAAAAGTCCTGGATTAAGCAGACTATCACTGTAGGGGAATATTTGTATTCCCCAAGTCTTTTAAAAGGATATAACTGCAGCTAGGCACTTGGTGAATAATTTGGGGATGTAGAAAATCCAAAAAGGTAAAGCAGTAAACTGAAATTGTGATGAGCCAGTAGAGAACCTGTATAGGGATATGCAGGTATACATCCTTCAAATCCAAAGACTATAGAAAGGCCTGCGGAAGGATAAAGGGGAGAAAAGTCTGAAGAGACACCATTTTGAAAGTGGATACCTTGAGGAAGGTGTTGAGCTGGGAGAGATCCAGTGTGGGTCCCAGTGTGGGTCCCAACTAACCTTTTCTTAGTACCAGTAACAGTATGGAATAGAATCCTCATCCCACAAACCGAGAAGGAACTGGCTCTATGGTGCCTTGGGACTGTAGTTTCCAAAGGATGGGAGGGAGGAGATTTTACTGGTTGTGCAGCAGATGCAGAATGCATATGAAGGGAGATGGTTATTTTCAGGATAAACTGCAACCTTGTTTGATGATGTAGAGTACCCCACCTGTCTGTGGTAATCTTTTCCCAATTTGTAATGGAAAAGTACAGTTTTGTACCTACTATAAATGTAGATGTTCGAGTGGTTATGCTGCTGCAGTCATCACACTTGGGTTATCTTGCCGTCAGGTGGTCCCATAGTCGGCCTGAATTCCAAAGCCTTGATCTGGCGTCGGTTGTCGTCGCTTCTTCCCTGACGTCAGTGTGGCAGGGGTATAAAGGAGGCAGCCGACGCCATTTTCTTCAGTTTTTCTTGCCCCAGATGTCAGGTGCCTCAAACTAAGAAGGCAAAATAAAAAGCTTGCAAAACATATCTTAGTGAAAAACAATAGCAGTAGTTATAATCAAATACACCATATAGACATGCATCCCAAAGGTTGATGTACATGGAGATATAAGAAAAGCCTTGTTAGGTAGAGGGGATGGAGGGAGGGTAACCTGGACTGCAGCAGCATAACCACTCGAACATCTACATTTATGGTAGGTACAAAACTGTACTATGTTCATCGTGCTATGCTGCTGCAGTCATCACACTTGGGAAGAGTCCCAAAGCTATGATTGGGTGGTAGGAGCTAAACTGGGTTAGGTGCAGTGGCAAACCCAGCTCTGGTTTTTGAGTATAGAGGAAGGTGAAGGTGATCATGCTTGGTGAAGGTATGCATTGAACTCCAGGTAACTGCCTCCAGAATGTCCTTTGTTGGGACTCCTCGGAGGAAAGCTGCTGAGGTTGCTGTAGCCCTGGTAGAGTGAGACCTAATATTATCAGGCACTGCTTTCCCATGGTGTGAGTAGCAAAAGCGTATAGAATGTGCTATCCATTTGGAGATGGTCTGTTTTGAAATAGCCTTTCCTTCTGAACCTGGTGCATAGGATACAAGGAGTTGATCAGATTTTCTGAAGGCCTTTGCCTTGTCCAAATAGTAACGCAACTGTCTGTGAATGTCCAAAGAGTGAAGGAGTCTTTCTCCTTTATTCTGTGGGTTTGGATAGAAGGTGGGCAAGTGTATGGTCTGATTGAGAGCCACACTGGTTACTACCTTTGGCATGAAGGAAGGGTTGGTGCGTAAAGATACTCTGTCCTGATGGAAAATGAGGAAAGGTTCCACTGCCATGAGTGCCTGCATTTCTGAGACCCTGCATGCTGAGGTAATAGCCAGCAGCAGGGCTGTTTTCCATGACAGCTATTGAAGTTCTGCTGAGAAGGCTGGTTCGAAAGGAGGAAGTGTTAACTTTTCCAGCACAAAATTTAGGTCCCAAGTTGGAGTTGGTGGTTTTCTGGTGGGGGGGGGGTCTTGTATTTTTTGCCCCTCTGAGAAACTGCCTTAAAGGATGAGAGAAGATGGGAGGAACCGCATCATATTGAGCTGAAATGGCTGAAGCATGGATCTTTATAGATGAGAAAGAAAGGCCTTTGTGTAGCAGCTCAGTTAAATACTGGAGAATGTTAGGAATATTTGGGATGGTAGGATTTAGGCTTCTGGTCTGGCTCCATACACAAAATATTTTCCATTTGTCTAAGTAAGTTTTTCTGGTGCTGGGCCTCCTGGCCTCCAAAATGACATTCTGGACGTCCTTTGAGAGAAGTGCTGTTTGATAATTTAGGGCATTTTCCATGCAGCTAGATTTAAGGTCCTTAGATGACTGTGAAGGATCTGAGAGTTTTGTTGGGTTAACAGCAGAGGGAATTGAGGCAAGATCCAAGGAGGGCTGTGAGTCAGGTTTCGTAGTAGTGGGTACCAGTGCTGACGTGGCCAGTCCGGAGCAATGAGGATCATCTGTCGTCTCTCTGATCTGACTTTCAGTAATACCTTGGTCAGTAGAGGCAGAGGTGGAAAGGCGTAGACTGACAATGTTGCCCAATTGAATGATAGGGCATCCACTTTCCAGGCCTGGGGAGAAGTCCTTGTGCAAAATTTTTGTAGCTGGCAATTGCTGGGTGAGACAAACAGATCTATGACTGATGGTCCCAATCTTTGAATTATCATTGAGAATACTTGTGGATGTAGTCTCCATTCGTGAGGGTCTGTCAAATTTCTGTTTAATTCGTCTGCCAGAATGTTTTCCTTTCCTGTCAGAAATTGTGCTTGCAGTTGTACTTGGTAAGTTAATGCTGTGTTCCACAAGGCCATTGCCTGTCTGCATAGTGGGTAGGAGTGCGTTCCTCCTTGCTTGTTTATGTACCACGTAACTGTGGTGTTGTCCGTCCTTAGAAGTTGTCCTGGATGCAAGAGGTCCTTGAAGGCTGTTAGTGCATTTTCTACAGCTAGCATCTCCTTTTGATTGATGTGTAGTTGCCTTTGGTTTGCAGTCCATTTGCCCTGTACGCATTGCCCTGCCATGTGTGCACCCCAGGCGTAGTCTGATGAATCTGTTGTCAAGATTTGGCTTGCTGAAGGTAAAACAAAAGGAAGACCCTTGTTTTCTTGGCATGCTTGAGCCCACCATAGAAACTCTTTCTGAAGGCAGGGCATGAGGGTTATACTTGCTTTGAAGCTGTGTCTGTGTTGGGACCATACACTTTTTAGGTACCATTGTAGTTTTCTCATATGTAGCCTTGCATATGCTATTAGTTGGATGCAGGATGCCATGTACCCCAATGCCTGCATGAATTTCCTTGCAGTGAGCTGGGTATAAGTTGCCATCTTTTTGAAGTACTGAGCCAGTTGTATTTGCTTGTCTGGCGTGAGGTAAGCCATCTGGGCCGTTGTATTCAAGCTGGCACCCAGGAAAATTATTTCTTGTGAAGGTATTAGTTTTGACTTCTTTTTGTTTACTGTATACCCTAGGCAACTTAGCAACTTTGTTACAAATGCCAGATGCTGTAGTAGGATGTCTTTGCTGTCCGCTTGGATCAGGCAGTCGTCCAGATATGGGTAAATTTGTATTCCTCGTTGCCTGCAGTATGCAATTACTGATGCCAGGCATTTCGTGAATACTCTGGGCACAGTAGATAAGCCAAAGGGCAATGCAGAGAATTGATAATGCGTTGTGCCTGCCAAAAATCTGAGGTATCTTCTGCAATCTTGTCTGATAGGGACATGCAGGTATGCCTCTTGAAGGTCCAACGTTACCAGCCAAGACTCCTTGCCCAGCATGGGAAGAAGCTGCTGTAGTGTGAGCATTTTGAATTTGGGTATATCCAGGTATGTGTTTAGAATTGAAAGGTCTAAGATGGGTCTCCAGGCTTTGCCCTTTCTTGGTACTAGAAACAGTCTTGAGTAGAATCCTTGACCTTACTCTTTTGCAGGTACTTTTTGAATTGCTTTCATGTTCATGAGAGCTGAAATTTGTTTTTGTGCCTCTGCCCATTCATTTGTTGGCATGCCTCTCATCCGTGGTAAGGTGTGAAAATGAAATCTGTAGCCTCGGGTAATAATATCCAGGACCCATTTGTCCTTTGTGATGATGTGCCAATTTTGTGGAAAAAGAGCCAGTTTTCCTCCTAGAGGTGCTGCCTGTGCAATTTTGCTTGGCAGGGGAAGAGGGAAGTCATTGAGTCTGTTTTCTGAGGGGTTGAGATCCGTTGTCTCCCCCTCTGAGTTGTTGTTTGCCATTGTCTTGGCCAGTAGGTACCTTGTGCCTGGCCTCTGCCCCTAGGGTGTCTGTACCTGCCCCATTTGGGGTCTGTCTGAAGCAGGAAAGGACCAGTTTTTTTGATGGCCAGTTTCTGCTGAAGCGAGGAGGTTGTACCTGTAAAAAATCTTTAACTGTTTGCATTGATTTTGCCTTTTCTTCCATTTTCTTTAAAACTTCCTCTGCTTTGACACCAAATAATGCATCCTTTTGCAGTGGAGCATCCAGTAACTTTGCCTTGACATGTTCTGGTAAGGTTTGCTCTTTCAGCCAAGCATGTCTACGTATTACAGACCCTGTGACTGCTGCTCTACATGAGGCCTCCAAAGAATCAAAGCCACACTAAGGAATGCTTTCCCACCTGTTCTACTGCATGCAATAAATCTTGCATCCCTTTGAAATATAGTTGATCTGTTTGAGGGTTCATTTTCTATTTTAACTGAATAAGCAAATACTGCTGGTATTTAATCACGTGGAATTGGCAGTTTAATGCCCTCATGGCCAAAGTGGCAGAGGTATATACCCCCCCCCCCCCCAATCTTTCTAATGCTCTGGAATCTCTTTCCGCAGGTAGTGGATTCTTAGCAGTAGAGGCCTTCACTCCTTTGGGACCCTGGGAAACTGTTTCTGGGTCTGCAGCTTTTATATAAAAACTTGAGAGTCAGGGACTTGATAGTATCTGTCTGGTTTAGGTGGAGCAGGGGGTAAGGAATCTGGATTTAAACTAGATTCAGTGTAGACATCATCCAGAATATCTAAAACAGGAGGGATAGCTAGGGGTCTATGCTGAGGTAGAAGAAGAAACTCACGGAGTCTTTTCTTGGAGTCAGAGTAATCTTGTCCTTCCCAATGGAAATGCTCTCTCATGGTGTGCAGGATTTCCCCAAAAGAGAAGTCTTCAGGTGGGGAAACGGAGGGAATAGACTCCTCAGCATCTGAGTCTTCATAGAGAGGAAAGGGGTAATCCTGTTTCTCAGAATCTGCAGAGGAAATGGATTCCTAGTCAGAGGGAGGTAAATCCTCCTCCAGTCTAGGCCTTTTGTCAGGAGGGGGCTGAGAACCTCTGATAAGGGTAATGAGGTCCTCCGCCATTTTGAGCATCTGTTTTTTAGGCATAGAGGCCTGAGTGGGAGTCTGTAGGCCCGGTTTCTTAACCTTTGGTAGCTTTGCGTATGACTTAACAGAGAGAGTAGTCGGTTTAAAGACGCCTTCTGAAACCGAAGGCCTGTCCATAGGCTCCAGATCGTCGTCAGTGCTGGCGCCCGCGATTTGAGAAGAAACTGACTCCAGAGGCCCAGTAGGTCCTGACTGAGAGGTAGTCATGTTTTCTAAATCTGCGATAGTCAGGGGCTACGTATGCACCTCACTGAGTACCGGAGATCCGGCGGCAGGCCTAACCGAAACCTCGGAATCTGGTCTAGGCCTAGGCTGCCTGTCCTTATCCTTGCGATTTTTAAACAAAGCAGTTGTCGGAGGTTCCGACGACATGATGTAGTTGAATTTTCTGCCAAAATAATGTCGGGTGGTATCAGCCCGACGCTTAATAGTGCGTTTATTGAACCTAGCGCAAAACCGACAACCAGAAACGTCGTGATCTGGGCCTAGGCAAGGAATACAGTAAGAATGAAAATCCTTATGAGGTATTTGCTTCCCACAAGAAATACAATTATTAACTTTGTCTGACATCGGTCTGAGGCAAGAAAAGTTTCCCCAGCGGGGTACTTAGCTTTATAGAAGACTTTGGCTGAAATTCTGTTCGAAAATCACAAGAGCTGGCCAACCGGCACTTGCAAACTGCTTCTGCTTCGGGCACCGTGCGGCAAGAAAGACTGAAGAAAATGGTGTTGGCTGCCTCCTTTATAACCCTGCCTCACTGACGTCAGGGAAGAAGCGACAACAGACGCCGGACCAAGGCTTTGGAATTCATGCCGACTACGGGACCGCCTGACGGCAGGATAACCTAAGTGTGATGACTGCAGCAGCATAGCATGATGAACATCAGTGAGACTTTTTGAAAAGGGAAGGGTAGGACTGAGGGGGACAGGGTAGGGAAGATAAGCCACAGAGACCTATCTTTAAAGGGAGGCCTCACAGATCTAGGATCCCTTTCAGTTTTTTTTTTCAGAGATCTTTTTCTGGGTGCTTTTTTGTTTCTCAGAAGCCCTATGTTCCTTTCCAACAAAGGAATTAGACTTGGCTTGGTAATTCCTCTGATATCTAAGCGCAGATGCAACTACATACGTCTCTGAATGACTGAACCCGTAGCAGTTGCTCAGTAACAGGCCTCAACAGCATCACAGCTCCATTTTACATTATGCCAAGCCACTTAAGTGTCCTGATTTACCAGGAACAAAATTTGTTATTTGGAGTCTATGCCTGAAAGGTCAGCCACAGCCTTGTTCAGATTAGATCAAAGGAATTTGGTCATCTGCATCTGACAACTAATGGCCCTGAAGGCCATGATAAAGTACAGATCTTTTCCTTCCCCCTATCCATAGCCCTGCTGTCCTTGTGTGATGGTAGGGAATCAGTACTTGGCATTATCTTAGAAGGTTTGTCTGAGACAATGAAAGTAGCTAAAGGGTCAGCTACACGAGTCTTAAAAAGGAACTTATCTGATACATTACAGAAACTGTTGGGCCTTTTTCGGAGCTGGGGGCTGAGAGTCACGAGCTGGATGTGGATGCAAAAGCATTCAAAAATGCCTCCAGGACTGGAAGGACGGGGAAGGGTCCAGAGTGCCCACCTCTAAAAGATGTAGTACCTCTTTTAGACAGGAGAGAGTTGGTTACAGTCCCATTCAATATGCTTAATCATATGTATAATGATCACTCTGAAAGAAACCTCTTCCACAGGGGAATTAGGATAAAGGGAATCCTCCTCATTTGAGGGCAACTAGCAGGAAGAGTGAATCTGACAGGAGTAAGTTAAGGAATGGTCAACAGAATTTGAGGCCTCAAAAGATGATTCCACAGTAATCTTCTGCAGAGTGGGTGGAGGAACTGAAAAGGAAGGAGGATTAAGAGCCATAATAGCCTTCAACAGGCCCTGAGAAAAGTCCATTCACTCCTACCTAGATAGGGGAGTTGAGGAAACATGTCTAGTCTTTTCTTGCTTTTTCTTTGACATGATGTCCGCCTGAATCAAGCACGGAGGTTCCAACTCCTGACATACTTACTACAATCTGTGGAATGTCTTCAGGTTCCTTCAAGATAATGATCTGTGATCCCCCTCTGTTACACTACCAGTCTCTTTGGTCATGCTGTCCTCCAATACCATACTGGCCTCCAACATGGTCACAATTGAGGACACCTGAGGTACAGTCGGACATACCGTGGGTTCTGTAACCTCTGTGGGTATGTCAAAATCAGATTGGGCAGACTTGAGTCTTAGGCCAAGGCCTTTTGAGTTTTCTTCTCAGGAGCAAAAGATACATTAGGTGTGGAGGGATCTGCCATCTTAGACTTGGCCAAACACTTCAGTCGGGTCTCTAAGATATATTCAATGAACACAAACGGTACAAATGACTGGCAAACAGAACAAGATTTGCAGTTCACAGGTTCATAGGAGAATACTAGGCTAGCAACCCAACAGCCCTTACAAACCTGGCCATGTTAATCCCAAGTATTCCTGTTTGCTCTTTTTTGGGAAGTTCGCAGAACAAATTTATGAACAGAGCGGGTCTGTGATCAACACTGGCTACCCCTGTCCATGAGGGCATGGGTGCCACCCCAGGAGCAAATCTGCGTTCTCCCATCAAATTATTTAGGTTGCGTTTGAATAGGATCAGTGAGAAGCTGTTTTACATGAACAGGGAGGCTATTCCACAGAAGAGGCAGTCTCTGGGAGAAATCTGTATCTCGAGCATGATCTGTTAATGTCACAAGCTAGGCTGGTATCCCTAGATGGGAGTGACTCCAGCCATACAACTCACAGATTCGCAGCATTTCCATTAGGGCAGGGTTGGAGATTGCCCTATAGGCCAGGCACAAGTCACCTCTCAGCAGCCTAAAGACACAGAGTAAAGTGACAGGGCATTGTCTGTCCACGTAGGTCATGGTTTGGAGTCCCTGTGGTTTTTAGTGAGAAACCTCTAGACCTCTCCAGCTGCTGGAGATGTCTAATGAGGTACATGCAAAAGGGTACATTATATACTGTATTAGTGGTCTGATGAGGGTTGAGTACAGTGGAGTACCTGGATGCGGTTTTCTTACCTATGAGGGGAGCTGCATATAAGTTTTCCTTACCACTGTGGAAACTTGGTAGTCAAAGTTCAGATTGCTATCAACCTGTGTTCCCAAGTCTTGCACCACTGGAATGGAACTCAGGGAGGTTGTCAATATTGCAATTTGTAGGGAATTCTGTTTTGCCAAAGGGAATAATATTTTTTTTTTGCATTTAGGTTTAGACCACAGCTTTGGCACCAATCATTTGTGTTAGCCCTTCCAGTAATATGTTGGCATCGTTGGGGGACACTATGGCTGCTCCCAGTTAGCAATCAGCAAATTTGGTGAGCCACAGACTGTCTACTTTGGCCTGGACCTCTGAGAAATTTATACCAGACATTAACAGTTGTGCTCTGTGCCCAAGCAAAAAAAAAAAAGACACTGGGTATGGAGGTCTTTGCAGGATATCTGCCTACTGTAGTCACACTTTTCCTTCCAAGCTGACATTAAGAAAATCACAGCAAAACAATTTAAACAAGGAGGAAGGCTCCCCAATGGGGCACTTATCTAACTCCAAGGCGGCTTACAGTACAAACGACCATGAAAAGATCAGACAGACAAGCATGAGACCTGCCTTCTGTCTGGCAGTGAGACTGTCTGAGGATTTACACTCATACATCTGCTCATATTCCCTGACACTTTCAAGTTGAGGTCTTATGCCATATGTATGTTTGTGGGAAGGTTTATAAGCTTTGGTAACCCAATGGGATATCAGTGGTGAAAAAAATATGTTTCTAATACTGCAACAGTAACTTCAGTCAGGATATCCACTGTTGCCTGGGCTATAAGGGAGTCACCACAATGATCTCTGGGGAGTCCTTCTGAATCTTCAGAAGTACGCTGGGGAAAAGTGGAAAGGGTAGAAGAATGCTCCCATCCTCGGGAAAGAGAAGTCATCTGGCTTCCAAGTCTGAATGCAAGAAATCTTGGAGCAGAATTTTTTTAGTTGCCTGTTCCGAGAGAAGGTAAACAGATCTACTTGAGGCATTCCCCACAAATGAATAAATTCTTGTAAGACCCAAGGTGTGGTTACCACTCATTAGGTTCTGTACTGGTCCTGCTACAATGTTCACCTCTGAAGGAATGTATATAGCCTGAAGAGTCACTAAGCTGAGTTGCTACCTCTTAAGCTATTACAGCATGTCTGCAAAGGAGTAAGATCTGCCCCACCCCCCAACCCAGAGTAAATGTATCACATCACTGTGTTGTGGTCTGTGAAAATTTGCAGAGCTCCAACAGACCAGAGATGATTTAGGGCATTCAAAGTATTTACAACAGCAACATTTTTAGACATTTATGTACATTTGAATGGCTTGTTTGTTCCATGTACCCTGCACTTTTACTCCTTATGAAACAGCTTCCCTAGACAGGTCTAAAGCATCTGTTGTGACGGACTGAATGAGAGACCTGGATTTTGACAGAACTGGTTCTACCCACTACAGAATCTCCCTACTTATAACCCCAGTAGTGGAATCTGAAAAGTCCACACATAATCTTAGTAGATGCATAGTCAAAACCAACCTGAGGTACCACTGATTTTTTTTTTTCTCACGAGATGTCTAAACAGGGAAATCATAAAAGCCATGTACCCTAGAATCATGCAGAACTCACTATCAGGAGTTCATTTTGACTGGAAAATCTCAGGATGAATTTTGGAACATCACTACTTTAGAGAAGGCACAGAGGTTACGGTTGCAAGCTTTAGCTCCTGAAGTACAGGGTTTGATTTCACCACCACTCATTTGCCTGGTGTGTGATCTTGAGCAAGTTACTTAACCAGAGACTGCTCCTAGATCATCCCTGAAAAGGGCCTGTGCAGCCAGTGGGTCTAAATGATTAACAAATAGGATTAATGGCAAAAAGAAAACCTCTTTCCAGGGTCAAATCTAACAAACATCTCAAGAAAACAATTCTGTGGGATGGGATGCCAGACACGTTTCTGTAGGATGACTTAAAAACCCAGAGAGAGTACAAGATTATGAACATTTTCTAAGTACTCCTGACAGCTGGGAAAAAAACTGCAAAGAAGACAATCAGCCAAAATAATGAAAATGTGAATGCCTTGAAGACTGCAATCTGCAATTACTGGAGCCAGACACTTGGTCAATACACTTGGAGTAGTACATGATCCAAAGGGCAAGAGAGAACTGATATGAGCCAGATACACACAATATTTACAATTCTCTTACACTATTCAAACAATCTGCACAAATGAATAATCACAAATTCTCCCTTGGTTTAGCACCCCCTCATGGATGGAGCAACACGCAAATGTTCTACTTTTCCCTAGGTTATCTGTGCTTAAAATATAAGGGCTAAAAACTTCATGGGAATGTACATCAAGGATTCAAAAGAGCCTCACAGATCAACAGCTTTATTAAATACCTAAAATATATAAACATCTACCAGTGGGGAAGTAAAGGTAGGTTTCTTAACTCTAGTTTTACTGCGAAAGCTAGTGAGGGACCAGAGGTAACAAGGTCTGAAGGGCAACATTTCGAATACTGAGACCTTTACAAAAAAGCTGAGAAGGAATAATTCTAACACAGGTCTCCAAAAGTCTTTGGCACTAGAAAGAAAAGCCTCAAATAAAACCATTTATCCCGCTGGTCTGCAGGCAATGGTTCTTTAACTCAAGATAATACCTAATCCAGTACAGGAGGAAACATATCTTGTTTACTGGACAAGCAAGCGTCCCCCTGAAAAGAAGGGAGTCCACTGCCATGTGCATCTCTGCTGAATGACTTTCAGAACCCAAATGTCTGCAGCAATGTGGTTTCACAAGGTAAGATGAAAACTCGGAAAGAAGAGATGGAGGTTGCAAAGGAGCCGGAAAAGGTTGATGGTCACTAACATTTTGGACTATCCTTTATTTTGATAGGCTTTCCCTTTCTTTTTGCAGCATCTTTGCCAAAGCTTTTTAAAATTATGTTTGGAAACATTCTGCTGCTAGATTTATTGAAAATGAAGTTAGTATACCTCTCAACCGCTTAGAGCAAGAATTCTGGACAAAGCCATCAATAATGGGTGAACAAAGGCCCACAAGTAGGGACACATTTTAAATATTGTTCTTACAAACTTAGAAAATTGATAGAATAAGAGGTTTTGCACATTAGCATGAATTTTCTGAATGATATCAAGTCTGAAACTCAAAAGCAATTTATTTATTTATTTAAATTTGTTGACTGGGAGTGTCCGACTGGACGTAGGTCCACTTTCAGCGGAGGCCCGGGGAGAAAAGCTCCACAGTAAAATAAACAGACAGTAGTTACACTGGATTACACAGCGATTAACAATTTAACATAGCAATTATTTACAACATATTTACAGATGAAGAACATAGCACATCAGTAGACAACTAAAATCTTTATCTGTGAAGTACATAACAGACATTAACAAATGTTACAATGAAAAGTACCTGCTGTATAATAAGTACTAGCCTTATGAGCATCTGAGCTTGCTATAAATTAAGGTAGTTAGTGGAGTGGAAAGAAAGGTAGTGGTTGGATGGGGTGGATGATATTAGAGTGTGAGTTGCAAGGGCATAGCCAGAATGTTTTTAGGTGCGCTTTTAGTAAAGTTTTGAAGTGGGTGCATAATGGTACGGAGGTAATTGTGGGTGGGAGTGAGTTCCATAATTTGGCTATGGCGCAAGAGAATAGTGCTTCACCAGCAGAGTTATTGGCTTTAGTGATCTGCAAGTGATTTTTGTTGCTGGATCTCAGTGGTCTGGTGGTGTGATAGGGTTGGAGTAGATTCTGGAGGGATGGGACATTTAGTGGATGGTTTACTAGTTTGTATACCACTGAAGGAGGTGAGGGAGTTCAAGCCAGCCCAGTTCAGCAAGTGAGAGACAGTGGTGACTATGGTAGGATGCCCCTGTGGCGAATTTTGCGATTTTGTTGTAGCAGGTCTCTAGCTTGTTTAGATCACATTGCCTTAGGTTGGTATATATTGGAGAGGCATAAAGTAGGGTGGAGATAAGGTGGGAATTTGCTATTGAAATCTTTGCTGCTTTGGTGAGAAATTGCTTATTTCTGTGTAACGCTCCTAGTTTTTTGTGGACTTTTATGGTCATGGATATGTGAATGTCAAATTTTAGTTTATTGTCTATTTCCACTGCTAGCAATTTGGTGTGTTCAGTTGGGTATATAGTGGTTTTGTCTTTTGCTGTGATGTTAAAGTGAGAGTTGTTTTGAGTATGTTTGGTGGGTTGGAAGATGAGTAGTTTAGTTTTGTTTGGGTTGAGTATTAACTGGGCATCGGATAACCATGTTTCAACAGAGGAAAAGGCTTCCTGTGTGACTTTTTGCAGTTTTGGTAGGGACTGGGCTGAGCAGATGATGGTCGAGTCATCTGTGTATTGTATGAGTGTGCCACGTTTGGTGGCAGAGGCTAGATTATTGGTGTAAACAGAGAAGAGTAGGGGTCCAAGGATGGATCCTTGAGGAACCCCTATGGAGACAGATAGTTGGGGAGATATGTCATTCTGCCATACAACGGATTGTTGGTGGTCAGACAGGTAACACTGAAACCAGTTGGTGACTGATTGTGAGAAGGATAGGTTATTGAGGACAGAGATAAGTTGTTTATGTGGGACCATGTCAAATGCTTTAGATAGGTCTAGGAAAGTAGCAGAGGAGAGATAGCCACTGTTTTTATGCTGAAGGATAGTGTTAGTAAAGGAGAGTAAGGCATTGGTGGTGCTATGATTTGGTCGGAAACCATGCAGAGTACTGGAAAGGAGGTGGTTAGTAAGGAGGTAGTATGAGACCTGAGAGTGTATGCATCTCTCTAGTATTTTGGAGAGTGGAGAGAGAACAGCTATGGGGCGGGTAACTGGTTAGTTCTGCACAGGGTCCTCCTTTGTGGAGGAGAATTATATGTGATACTTTCCACAGTGTGGGAACGTAACTTTCTGACAGAGATCGGTTAATCAAGATGGATACTGGGTAGGCCAGAGCATCAGCTGCGATTTGTAGGTATTCACTTGGGAGGTTGTCTGCTGCTAATTTGGTGGGTTTAAGTTTAGTTAAGAGTTTTTTTATGCTGGAGGCAGGTACAGGAGAAAAAGAGAAGGCAGTGGGGAGATTACTAGTTGAAGGTGTGGGTTGGAGGGGAGGTCATTACTTTCTGACTTTAACCCTCAATAATTTGATAGCAATTTGCCAAAAAAACACAAATTTATGCAGAATGGACTAAAAATTATGGGTCAAAAATCTGAACATTCTGCGAAAATCTGTACAGATGAGAGATATGAAAAATGCATTTACCTTAAAAATGGAAGGTTGGAAGCTTTAAGTCACTCCTTGTTTTAGTTTAAGTGAAACCGTTAAGTGTTGGTTTGTGACTTTCAATTCAACTGCTTGGTGGAAGGAGATTTTTGATTTACATTTTAATTTTACTTCTGATTTTCACTGTTTGTTGGAAAAAAGTAACACTCTGCAGACAGCTAAACCTCAGCCATCCCAATGGGCTATAAATTCTCAGACTGTAGACAGGACACGCCAGTGTCTATCTGAACCCATCAAGTTGATTTGTGATTAAACGTGCAACTGCTGGTTAGAAGAGTGTTTCTTTTGATTTATATTATATTTTTTACCACAGACTTTTACAGTTACAGCAAGGTGCAACTGCGAGTGATACTGAGCAGAGACAAAGAACATTCACTGTTTTAATGTGACTGGCACAACTAGTATAGTAGGTCAAAGTGACTACTTTATGAAAAACTTCTCTTGTACAGGTTTAGCACAGTATACTTAATTTAATCTTTACAAACACACTGTGTGACTTCCTTACTCAATTTTACTTAAACCTGTTGTCAGTGATTTTGATTATTTTTTCCTTTTAAAATTCTTTAAATGTTTCTGGCTGAGAATGAAGTCCGAGTATGCCATTAATGATTTGCTGAAAAACAAATATACTGCCCAGTGTGTTAAAACACTATGTATATACAAAGGTAACACCTGATAACATTGGAAATGTGTTCATGTCAAATTCTGGATGACGTACTTAAAACGATTAACAGTACATCTAGACTTGTAGATATTTACTGCACTTGTACAATTAGCACAACTTGAAAAAACGTTGTTATACATGTTAATGACTGGCTGATAAGATAAACATTAGCCAAAGTGCAAATAGAAAACATTTAAGAAAGGAAATGTCCTCTGGCAATAAAGATGACTCAAACCCCTA